>NW_023493703.1:350000-444543 GCF_013265735.2 Oncorhynchus mykiss
CTACAGGCTTCAGACTGGGTTAGAGCCAGATAGAGCTATAGGCTTCAGACTGGGTTAGAGCCAGATAGAGCTACAGGTTTCAGACTGGGTTAGACCCAGATAGAACTACAGGTTTCAGACTGGCTTAGAGCCAGATAGAGGCTTCAGACTGGGTTAGAGCAAGATAGAGCTATAGGCTTCAGACTGGGTTAGAGCCAGATAGAGGTTTCAGGCTGGGTTAGAGCCAGATAGAGCTACAGGTTTCAGACTGGGTTAGACCCAGATAGAGCTACAGGCTTCAGACTGGGTTAGAGCCAGATAGAGCTACAGGTTTCAGACTGGGTTAGAGCCAGATAGAGCTACAGGTTCCAGACTGGGTTAGAGCCAGATAGAGCTACAGGCTTCAGACTGGGTTAGAGCCAGATAGAGCTACAGGTTTCAGACTGGGTTAGACCCATATAGAGCTACAGGTTTCAGACTGGGTTAGAGCCAGATAGAGCTATAGGTTTCAGACTGGGTTAGAGCCAGATAGAGCCATAGGTTTCAGACTGGGTTAGAGCCAGATAGAGGCTTCAGACTGGGTTATAGCAAGATAGAGCTACAGGCTTCAGACTGGGTTAGAGCCAGATAGAGCTATAGGCTTCAGACTGGGTTAGAGCCAGATAGAGGTTTCAGGCTGGGTTAGAGCCAGATAGAGCTACAGGTTTCAGACTGGGTTAGACCCAGATAGAGCTACAGGCTTCAGACTGGGTTAGAGCCAGATAGAGCTACAGGTTTCAGACTGGGTTAGAGCCAGATAGAGCTACAGGTTCCAGACTGGGTTAGAGCCAGATAGAACTACAGGTTTCAGACTGGGTTAGAGCCAGATAGAGCTACAGGCTTCAGACTGGGTTAGAGCCAGATAGACCTATAGGCTTCAGACTGGGTTAGAGCCAGATAGAACTACAGGCTTCAGACTGGGTTAGAGCCAGATAGAGCTACAGGTTTCAGATTGGGTTAGAGCCAGATAGAGCTATAGGTTTCAGACTGGGTTAAAGCCAGATAGAACTACAGGTTTCAGACTGGGTTAGAGCCACATAGAACTACAGGCTTCAGACTAGGTTAGAGCCAGATAGAGGCTTCAGACTGGGTTAGAGCCAGATAGAGCTACAGGTTTCAGACTGGGTTAGACCCAGATAGAGCTACAGGCTTCAGACTGGGTTAGACCCAGATAGAGCTACAGGCTTCAGACTGGGTTAGAGCCAGATAGAACTACAGGTTTCAGACTGGGTTAGGGCCAGATAGAGCTACAGGTTTCAGACTGGGTTAGACCCAGATACAGCTATAGGCTTCAGACTGGGTTAGAGCCAGATAGAGCTACATGTTTCAGACTGGGTTAGACCCAGATAGAGCTACAGGTTTCAGACTTGGTTAGAGACAGATATAGGCTTCAGACTGGGTTAGAGCCAGATAGAACTACAGGTTTCAGACTGGGTTAGAGCCAGATAGAGCTACAGGTTTCAGACTGGGTTAGAGCCAGATAGAACTACAGGCTTCAGACTGGGTTAGAGCCAGATAGAGCTACAGGTTTCAGACTGGGTTAGAGCCAGATAGAGGCTTCAGACTGGGTTAGAGCCAGATAGAACTACAGGTTTCAGACTGGCCCAACGCTAGGCTACCTGCTGGCCTACTTGTTAAGGATGTGTGTGTGTGTGTGTGTGTGTGTGTGTGTGTGTGTGTGTGTGTGTGTGTGTGTGTGTGTGTGTGTGTGTGTGTGTGAGTGTGTTTGTGTTTCCTAATTGAGTTGTGGTCATCTTCTAGTCCACATGGGTTGATCTATTCAGCCTGACAGACGACTGTTTGTCCCCACAGAGAGAGAGATGGGTAGAGGGAGGGAGGGAGGGGGGGGGGAACAGCAGAAGAGGGATCGAGGGTTGAGAACTGACCAATGGGAAAGCGTTTAGGGTTTGTTAGATGGTGACACGTGACAGCAGAGTGTATGTTGCTATGGAGACAGAACTCATGTCTACTGCTGAACTATTTACAGTACAGAACAATCTAGTCTCTCTCTCTCTCTCTCTCTAACAGGAAGTGATGTGTGTCTCTCTTCATTACCCAAAATGCTGTTCTTCCTCTAGACCTCACACAGCATCCTGTCCCACCCATCCTCTTCCTCCTCCTGGTCCATAACCCTAACCTGCTGCCCATAACCTTCATCTTCTCCCTAACCCTCTCTCATGTGACCCTGTTGTGCCACCCCTCACTCTAATACTAACAGAACCTTCTAGAGCTCCTCCCTAACCCTCTCTCCTGTGACCCTGTTGTGCCACCCCTCACTCTAATCCTAACAGAACCTTCTAGAGCTCCTCCCTAACCCCCTCTCCTGTGACCCTGTTGTGCCACCCCTCACTCTAATCCTAACAGAACCTTCTAGAGCTCCTCCCTAACCCTCTCTCATGTGACCCTGTTGTGCCACCCCTCACTCTAATCCTAACATAACCTTCTAGAGCTCCTCCCTAACCCTCTCTCCTGTGACCCTGTTGTGCCACCCCTCACTCTAATCCTAACAGAACCTTCTAGAGCTCCTCCCTAACCCTCTCTCCTGTGACCCTGTTGTGCCACCCCTCACTCTAATCCTAACATAACCTTCTAGAGCTTCTCCCTAACCCTGTAGCTCTATCTGGCTCTAACCCAGTCTGAAACCTGTCGTTCTATCTGGCTCTAACCCAGTCTGAAGCCTCTATCTGGCTCTAACCCAGTCTGAAGCCTGTAGCTCTATCTGGCTCTAACCCAGTCTGAAGCCTCTATCTGGCTCTAACCCAGTCTGAAGCCTGTAGCTCTATCTGGCTCTAACCCAGTCTGAAACCTATAGCTCTATCTGGCTCTAACCCAGTCTGAAGCCTCTATCTGGCTCTAACCCAGTCTGAAACCTATATCTCTATCTGTCTCTAACCCAGTCTGAAGCCTGTAGCTCTATCTGGCTCTAACCCAGTCTGAAACCTATATCTCTATCTGTCTCTAACCCAGTCTGAAGCCTGTAGCTCTATCTGGCTCTAACCCAGTCTGAAGCCTGTAGCTCTATCTGGCTCTAACCCAGTCTGAAGCCTGTAGCTTAGTACTTACTACATTGACTATCTAACCAGGAATGTTCCAGGGATTTCATCACAGCACAGCACAACCCCCCTCTGGGACCCCTGTACCCACAGACACACACACGCACACACACACACACACACACACACACACACACACTCCGTCTCTGTGTATGTTGGCTGACGACGGCAAGCGGTTTCACAGTCAGGCAGAACCCTGACCTTTCACCCCACAGCAGATGGGCGGTTACCAGGACGAGTACCCTCTCGGGGCCGCGTGTGTGTGTGTCTATAAAACCTTCAGTCAGTGTGCTGTCTGTCCTTCTGTCTGGTCCTGGTACTGTAGAATAATCAACTAGATCCTGTCTGGTCCTGATACTGTAGAATAATCAGCTAGATCCTGTCTGGTCTCGATACTGTAGAATAATCAACTAGATCCTGTCTGGTCCTGATACTGTAGAATAATCAGCTAGATCCTGTCTGGTCCTGATACTGTAGAATAATCAACTAGATCCTGTCTGGTCCTGGTACTGTAGAATAATCAGCTAGATCCTGTCTGGTCCTGATACTGTAGAATAATCAACTAGATCCTGTCTGGTCCTGATACTGTAGAATAATCAACTAGATCCTGTCTGGTCCTGATACTGTAGAATAATCAGCTAGATCCTGTCTGGTCCTGATACTGCAGAATAATCAACTAGATCCTGTCTGGTCCTGATACTGTAGAATAATCAACTAGATCCTGTCTGGTCCTGATACTGTAGAATAATCAGCTAGATCCTGTCTGGTCCCGATACTGTAGAATAATCAGCTAGATCCTGTCTGGTCCTGATACTGTAGAATAATCAGCTAGATCCTGTCTGGTCCTGATACTGCAGAATAATCAGCTAGATCCTGTCTGGTCCTGATACTGTAGAATAATCAGCTAGATCCTGTCTGGTCCTGGTACTGTAGAATAATCAGCTAGATACTGTCTGGTCCTGATACTGCAGGATAATCAGCTAGATCCTGTCTGGTCTCGATACTGTAGAATAATCAGCTAGATCCTGTCTGGTCCTGATACTGTAGAATAATCAGCTAGATACTGTCTGGTCCTGATACTGTAGAATAATCAGCTAGATCCTGTCTGGTCCTGATACTGTAGAATAATCAGCTAGATCCTGTCTGGTCCCGATACTGTAGAATAATCAACTAGATCCTGTCTGGTCTTGATACTGTAGAATAACCAGCTAGATACTGTCTGGTCCTGATACTGCAGGATAATCAGCTAGATCCTGTCTGGTCTCGATACTCTAGAATAATCAGCTAGATCCTGTCTGGTCCTGATACTGTAGAATAATCAGCTAGATACTGTCTGGTCCTGATACTGTAGAATAATCAGCTAGATCCTGTCTGGTCCTGATACTGTAGAATAATCAGCTAGATCCTGTCTGGTCCTGATACTGTAGAATAATCAGCTAGATACTGTCTGGTCCTGATACTGTAGAATAATCAGCTAGATCCTGTCTGGTCCTGATACTGCAGGATAATCAGCTAGATCCTGTCTGGTCTCGATACTCTAGAATAATCAGCTAGATCCTGTCTGGTCCTGATACTGTAGAATAATCAGCTAGATACTGTCTGGTCCTGATACTGTAGAATAATCAGCTAGATCCTGTCTGGTCCTGATACTGTAGAATAATCAGCTAGATCCTGTCTGGTCCTGATACTGTAGAATAATCAGCTAGATCCTGTCTGGTCCTGGTACTGTAGAATAATAAACTAGATCCTGTCTGGTCCTGATACTGTAGAATAATCAACTAGATAAATCAGCAATCCTGTCTGGTCCTGATACTGCAGAATAATCAGCTAGATCCTGTCTGGTCCTGGTACTGTAGAATAATCAACTAGATCCTGTCTGGTCCTGATACTGTAGAATAATCAACTAGATCCTGTCTGGTCCTGATACTGTAGAATAATCAGCTAGATCCTGTCTGGTCCTGATACTGTAGAATAATCAGCTAGATCCTGTCTGGTCCCGATACTGTATAATAATCAACTAGATCCTGTCTGGTCTTGATACTGCAGAATAATCAGCTAAATACTCTCTGGTCCTGATACTGTAGAATAATCAACTAGATCCTGTCTGGTCCTGATACTGTAGAATAATCAGCTAGATCCTGTCTGGTCCTGATACTGTAGAATAATCAGCTAGATCCTGTCTGGTCCTGATACTGTAGAATAATCAACTAGATCCTGTCTGGTCCTGATACTGTAGAATAATCAGCTAGATCCTGTCTGGTCCTGATACTGTAGAATAATCAGCTAGATCCTGTCTGGTCCTGTAGAATGATCAACTAGATCCTGTCTGGTCCTGATACTGTAGAAAAATCAGCTAGATTAATCTATAATCTAATAATAACCTATTCACTACTGTTGACCAGGGCCCTATATAGTGAACTACTGTTGACCAGGTTCCTATAGAGTGAACTACTGTTGACCAGGGCCCTATAGAGTGAACTACTATTGACTAGGGCCCTATAGAGTGAACTACTGTTGACCAGGGCCCCATATAGTGAACTACTGTTGACCAGGCCATGTGTGAAGCTTCTAGTCAACAAACACAATTAGTGCTGATGAAAGGTGAGATAGAAACGTCTGTCTCCTGAATGGATCCCCTGGATAGGAGCGTCTGTCTCCTGAATGGATCCACTAGATAGGAGCGTCTGTCTCCTGAATGGATCCTGAATGGATCCCCTGAATAGGAGCGTCTGTCTCCTGAATGGATCCACTAGATAGGAGCGTCTGTCTCCTGAACAGATCCCCTGGATAGGAGCGTATGTCTCCTGAATGGATCCTGAATGGATCCCCTGGATAGGAGCGTCTGTCTCCTGAATGGATCCCCTGGATAGGAGCGTCTGTCTCCTGAATGGATCCCCTCTATAGGAGCGTCTGTCTCCTGAATGGATCCACTAGATAGGAGTGTCTGTCTCCTGAACAGATCCCCTGGATAGGAGCGTCTGTCTCCTGAATGGATTCCCTCTATAGGAGCATCTGTCTCCTGAATGGATCCCCTGGATAGGAGCGTCTGTCTCCTGAATGGATTCCCTCTATAGGAGCATCTGTCTCCTGAATGGATCCCCTGGATAGGAGTGTCTGTCTCCTGAATGGATCCCCTCTATAGGAGTGTCTGTCTCCTGAATGGATTCCTTCTAAAGGAGCATCTGTCTCCAGAATGGATCCCCTGGATAGGAGCGTCTGTCTCCTGAATGGATCCCCTCTATAGGAGCGTCTGTCTCCTGAATGGATCCCCTGGATAGGAGCGTCTGTCTCCTGAACAGATCCCCTAGATAGGAGCGTCTGTCTCCTGAATGGATCCTGAACAGATCCCCTGGATAGGAGCGTCTGTCTCCTGAATGGATCCCCTGGATAGGAGCGTCTGTCTCCTGAATGGATCCCCTGGATAGGAGCGTCTGTCTCCTGAATGGATCCCTTGTATAGGAGCGTCTGTCTCCTGAATGGATCCCCTGGATAGGAGCGTCTGTCTCCTGAACAGATCCCCTGTTTAGGAGCGTCTGTCTCCTGAATGGATCCCCTGGATAGGAGCGTCTGTCTCCTGAATGGATCCTGAATGGATCCCCTGGATAGGAGCGTCTGTCTCCTGAATGGATCCTGAATGGATCCCCTGGATAGGAGCGTCTGTCTCCTGAATGGATCCACTAGATAGGAGCGTCTGTCTCCTGAATGGATCCTGAATGGATCCCCTGAATAGGAGCGTCTGTCTCCTGAATGGATCCACTAGATAGGAGCGTCTGTCTCCTGAACAGATTCCCTGGATAGGAGTGTATGTCTCCTGAATGGATCCTGAATGGATCCCCTGGATAGGAGCGTCTGTCTCCTGAATGGATCCCCTGGATAGGAGCGTCTGTCTCCTGAATGGATCCCCTCTATAGGAGCGTCTGTCTCCTGAATGGATCCACTAGATAGGAGCGTCTGTCTCCTGAACAGATCCCCTGGATAGGAGCGTCTGTCTCCTGAATGGATTCCCTCTATAGGAGCATCTGTCTCCTGAATGGATCCCCTGGATAGGAGCGTCTGTCTCCTGAATGGATTCCCTCTATAGGAGCATCTGTCTCCTGAATGGATCCCCTGGATAGGAGTGTCTGTCTCCTGAATGGATCCCCTCTATAGGAGTGTCTGTCTCCTGAATGGATTCCTTCTAAAGGAGCATCTGTCTCCAGAATGGATCCCCTGGATAGGAGCGTCTGTCTCCTGAATGGATCCCCTCTATAGGAGCGTCTGTCTCCTGAATGGATCCCCTGGATAGGAGCGTCTGTCTCCTGAACAGATCCCCTAGATAGGAGCGTCTGTCTACTGAATGGATCCTGAACAGATCCCCTGGATAGGAGCGTCTGTCTCCTGAACATATCCCCTGGATAGGAGCGTCTGTCTCCTGAATGGATCCCCTGGATAGGAGCGTCTGTCTCCTGAATGGATCCTGAATGGATCCCCTGGATAGGAGCGTGTGTCTCCTGAATGGATCCTGAATGGATCCCCTGGATAGGAGCGTCTGTCTCCTGAATGGATCCACTAGATAGGAGCGTCTGTCTCCTGAATGGATCCTAAATGGATCCCCTGAATAGGAGCGTCTGTCTCCTGAATGGATCCACTAGATAGGAGCGTCTGTCTCCTGAACAGATCCCCTGGATAGGAGTGTATGTCTCCTGAATGGATCCTGAATGGATCCCCTGAATAGGAGCGTCTGTCTCCTGAATGGATCCACTAGATAGGAGCGTCTGTCTCCTGAACAGATCCCCTGGATAGGAGTGTATGTCTCCTGAATGGATCCTGAATGGATCCCCTGGATAGGAGCGTCTGTCTATTGAATGGATCCCCTGGATAGGAGCGTCTGTCTCCTGAATGGATCCCCTCTATAGGAGCGTCTGTCTCCTGAATGGATCCACTAGATAGGAGCGTCTGTCTCCTGAACAGATCCCCTGGATAGGAGCATCTGTCTCCTGAATGGATTCCCTCTATAGGAGCATCTGTCTCCTGAATGGATCCCCTGGATAGGAGCGTCTGTCTCCTGAATGGATTCCCTCTATAGGAGCATCTGTCTCCTGAATGGATCCCCTGGATAGGAGTGTCTGTCTCCTGAATGGATCCCCTCTATAGGAGCGTCTGTCTCCTGAATGGATTCCTTCTAAAGGAGCATCTGTCTCCTGAATGGATCCCCTGGATAGGAGCGTCTGTCTCCTGAACAGATCCCCTAGATAGGAGCGTCTGTCTCCTGAATGGATCCTGAACAGATCCCCTGGATAGGAGCGTCTGTCTCCTGAATGGATCCCCTGGATAGGAGCGTCTGTCTCCTGAATGGATCCCCTGGATAGGAGCGTCTGTCTCCTGAATGGATCCCTTGTATAGGAGCGTCTGTCTCCTGAATGGATCCCCTGGATAGGAGCGTCTGTCTCCTGAACAGATCCCCTGGATAGGAGCGTCTGTCTCCTGAATGGATCCCCTGGATAGGAGCGTCTGTCTCCTGAATGGATCCTGAATGGATCCCCTGGATAGGAGCGTCTGTCTCCTGAATGGATCCACTAGATAGGAGCGTCTGTCTCCTGAATGGATCCTGAATGGATCCCCTGAATAGGAGCGTCTGTCTCCTGAATGGATCCACTAGATAGGAGCGTCTGTCTCCTGAACAGATCCCCTGGATAGGAGTGTATGTCTCCTGAATGGATCCTGAATGGATCCCCTGGATAGGAGCGTCTGTCTCCTGAATGGATCCCCTGGATAGGAGCGTCTGTCTCCTGAATGGATCCCCTCTATAGGAGCGTCTGTCTCCTGAATGGATCCAATAGATAGGAGCGTCTGTCTCCTGAACAGATCCCCTGGATAGGAGCGTCTGTCTCCTGAATGGATTCCCTCTATAGGAGCATCTGTCTCCTGAATGGATCCCCTGGATAGGAGCGTCTGTCTCCTGAATGGATTCCCTCTATAGGAGCATCTGTCTCCTGAATGGATCCCCTGGATAGGAGCGTCTGTCTCCTGAATGGATCCCCTCTATAGGAGCGTCTGTCTCCTGAATGGATCCCCTGGATAGGAGCGTCTGTCTCCTGAACAGATCCCCTAGATAGGAGCGTCTGTCTCCTGAATGGATCCTGAACAGATCCCCTGGATAGGAGCGTCTGTCTCCTGAACAGATCCCCTGGATAGGAGCGTCTGTCTCCTGAATGGATCCCCTGGATAGGAGCGTCTGTCTCCTGAATGGATCCTGAATGGATCCCCTGGATAGGAGCGTCTGTCTCCTGAATGGATCCTGAATGGATCCCCTGGATAGGAGCGTCTGTCTCCTGAATGGATCCACTAGATAGGAGCGTCTGTCTCCTGAATGGATCCTGAATGGATCCCCTGAATAGGAGCGTCTGTCTCCTGAATGGATCCACTAGATAGGAGAGTCTGTCTCCTGAACAGATCCCCTGGATAGGAGTGTATGTCTCCTGAATGGATCCTGAATGGATCCCCTGAATAGGAGCGTCTGTCTCCTGAATGGATCCACTAGATAGGAGCGTCTGTCTCCTGAACAGATCCCCTGGATAGGAGTGTATGTCTCCTGAATGGATCCTGAATGGATCCCCTGGATAGGAGCGTCTGTCTCCTGAATGGATCCCCTGGATAGGAGCGTCTGTCTCCTGAATGGATCCCCTCTATAGGAGCGTCTGTCTCCTGAATGGATCCACTAGATAGGAGCGTCTGTCTCCTGAACAGATCCCCTGGATAGGAGCGTCTGTCTCCCAAATGGATTCCCTCTATAGGAGCATCTGTCTCCTGAATGGATCCCCTGGATAGGAGCGTCTGTCTCCTGAATGGATTCCCACTATAGGAGCATCTGTCTCCTGAATGGATCCCCTGGATAGGAGTGTCTGTCTCCTGAATGGATTCCCTCTATAGGAGCATCTGTCTCCTGAATGGATCCCCTGGATAGGAGTGTCTGTCTCCTGAATGGATCCCCTCTATAGGAGCGTCTGTCTCCTGAATGGATTCCTTCTAAAGGAGCATCTGTCTCCAGAATGGATCCCCTGGATAGGAGCGTCTGTCTCCTGAATGGATCCCCTCTATAGGAGCGTCTGTCTCCTGAATGGATCCCCTGGATAGGAGCGTCTGTCTCCTGAACAGATCCCCTAGATAGGAGCGTCTGTCTCCTGAATGGATCCTGAACAGATCCCCTTGATAGGAGCGTCTGTCTCCTGAACAGATCCCCTGGATAGGAGCGTCTGTCTCCTGAATGGATCCCCTGGATAGGAGCGTCTGTCTCCTGAATGGATCCTGAATGGATCCCCTGGATAAGAGCGTCTGTCTCCTGAATGGATCCTGAATGGATCCCCTGGATAGGAGCGTCTGTCTCCTGAATGGATCCACTAGATAGGAGCGTCTGTCTCCTGAATGGATCCTGAATGGATCCCCTGAATAGGAGCGTCTGTCTCCTGAATGGATCCACTAGATAGGAGAGTCTGTCTCCTGAACAGATCCCCTGGATAGGAGTGTATGTCTCCTGAATGGATCCTGAATGGATCCCCTGAATAGGAGCGTCTGTCTCCTGAATGGATCCCCTGGATAGGAGCGTCTGTCTCCTGAATGGATCCCCTCTATAGGAGCGTCTGTCTCCTGAATGGATCCACTAGATAGGAGCGTCTGTCTCCTGAACAGATCCCCTGGATAGGAGCGTCTGTCTCCTGAATGGATTCCCTCTATAGGAGCATCTGTCTCCTGAATGGATCCCCTGGATAGGAGCGTCTGTCTCCTGAATGGATTCCCTCTATAGGAGCATCTGTCTCCTGAATGGATCCCCTGGATAGGAGTGTCTGTCTCCTGAATGGATCCCCTCTATAGGAGCGTCTGTCTCCTGAATGGATTCCTTCTAAAGGAGCATCTGTCTCCAGAATGGATCCCCTGGATAGGAGCGTCTGTCTCCTGAATGGATCCCCTCTATAGGAGCGTCTGTCTCCTGAATGGATCCCCTGGATAGGAGCGTCTGTCTCCTGAACAGATCCCCTAGATAGGAGCGTCTGTCTCCTGAATGGATCCTGAACAGATCCCCTGGATAGGAGCGTCTGTCTCCTGAATGGATCCCCTGGATAGGAGCGTCTGTCTCCTGAATGGATCCCCTGGATAGGAGCGTCTGTCTCCTGAATGGATCCCTTGTATAGGAGCGTCTGTCTCCAGAATGGATCGCCTGGATAGGAGCGTCTGTCTCCTGAACAGATCCCCTGGATAGGAGCGTCTGTCTCCTGAATGGATCCCCTGGATAGGAGCGTCTGTCTCCTGAATGGATCCCCTGGATAGGAGCGTCTGTCTCCTGAATGGATCCTGAATGGATCCCCTGGATAGGAGCGTCTGTCTCCTGAATGGATCCCCTGGACAGGAGCGTCTGTCTCCTGAATGGATCCCCTGGATAGGAGCGTCTGTCTCCTGAATGGATCCCCTGGATAGGAGTGTATGTCTCCTGAATGGATCCTGAATGGATCCCCTGAATAGGAGCGTCTGTCTCCTGAATGGATCCCCTGGATAGGAGCGTCTGTCTCCTGAATGGATCCCCTCTATAGGAGCGTCTGTCTCCTGAATGGATCCACTAGATAGGAGCGTCTGTCTCCTGAACAGATCCCCTGGATAGGAGCGTCTGTCTCCTGAATGGATTCCCTCTATAGGAGCATCTGTCTCCTGAATGGATCCCCTGGATAGGAGCGTCTGTCTCCTGAATGGATTCCCTCTATAGGAGCATCTGTCTCCTGAATGGATCCCCTGGATAGGAGTGTCTGTCTCCTGAATGGATCCCCTCTATAGGAGCGTCTGTCTCCTGAATGGATTCCTTCTAAAGGAGCATCTGTCTCCAGAATGGATCCCCTGGATAGGAGCGTCTGTCTCCTGAATGGATCCCCTCTATAGGAGCGTCTGTCTCCTGAATGGATCCCCTGGATAGGAGCGTCTGTCTCCTGAACAGATCCCCTAGATAGGAGCGTCTGTCTCCTGAATGGATCCTGAACAGATCCCCTGGATAGGAGCGTCTGTCTCCTGAATGGATTCCTTCTAAAGGAGCATCTGTCTCCAGAATGGATCCCCTGGATAGGAGCGTCTGTCTCCTGAATGGATCCCCTCTATAGGAGCGTCTGTCTCCTGAATGGATCCCCTGGATAGGAGCGTCTGTCTCCTGAACAGATCCCCTAGATAGGAGCGTCTGTCTCCTGAATGGATCCTGAAAAGATCCCCTGGATAGGAGCGTCTGTCTCCTGAACAGATCCCCTGGATAGGAGCGTCTGTCTCCTGAATGGATCCCCTGGATAGGAGCGTCTGTCTCCTGAATGGATCCTGAATGGATCCCCTGGATAGGAGCGTCTGTCTCCTGAATGGATCCTGAATGGATCCCCTGGATAGGAGCGTCTGTCTCCTGAATGGATCCACTAGATAGGAGCGTCTGTCTCCTGAATGGATCCTGAATGGATCCCCTGGATAGGAGCGTCTGTCTCCTGAATGGATCCACTAGATAGGAGAGTCTGTCTCCTGAACAGATCCCCTGGATAGGAGTGTATGTCTCCTGAATGGATCCTGAATGGATCCCCTGAATAGGAGCGTCTGTCTCCTGAATGGATCCCCTGGATAGGAGCGTCTGTCTCCTGAATGGATTCCCTCTATAGGAGCATCTGTCTCCTGAATGGATCCCCTGGATAGGAGTGTCTGTCTCCTGAATGGATCCCCTCTATAGGAGTGTCTGTCTCCTGACTGGATTCCTTCTAAAGGAGCATCTGTCTCCAGAATGGATCCCCTGGATAGGAGCGTCTGTCTCCTGAATGGATCCCCTCTATAGGAGCGTCTGTCTCCTGAATGGATCCCCTGGATAGGAGCGTCTGTCTCCTGAACAGATCCCCTAGATAGGAGCGTCTGTCTCCTGAATGGATCCTGAACAGATCCCCTGGATAGGAGCGTCTGTCTCCTGAATGGATCCCCTGGATAGGAGCGTCTGTCTCCTGAATGGATCCCCTGGATAGGAGCGTCTGTCTCCTGAATGGATCCCTTGTATAGGAGCGTCTGTCTCCTGAATGGATCCCCTGGATAGGAGCGTCTGTCTCCTGAACAGATCCCCTGTTTAGGAGCGTCTGTCTCCTGAATGGATCCCCTGGATAGGAGCGTCTGTCTCCTGAATGGATCCTGAATGGATCCCCTGGATAGGAGCGTCTGTCTCCTGAATGGATCCTGAATGGATCCCCTGGATAGGAGCGTCTGTCTCCTGAATGGATCCACTAGATAGGAGCGTCTGTCTCCTGAATGGATCCTGAATGGATCCCCTGAATAGGAGCGTCTGTCTCCTGAATGGATCCACTAGATAGGAGCGTCTGTCTCCTGAACAGATTCCCTGGATAGGAGTGTATGTCTCCTGAATGGATCCTGAATGGATCCCCTGGATAGGAGCGTCTGTCTCCTGAATGGATCCCCTGGATAGGAGCGTCTGTCTCCTGAATGGATCCCCTCTATAGGAGCGTCTGTCTCCTGAATGGATCCACTAGATAGGAGCGTCTGTCTCCTGAACAGATCCCCTGGATAGGAGCGTCTGTCTCCTGAATGGATTCCCTCTATAGGAGCATCTGTCTCCTGAATGGATCCCCTGGATAGGAGCGTCTGTCTCCTGAATGGATTCCCTCTATAGGAGCATCTGTCTCCTGAATGGATCCCCTGGATAGGAGTGTCTGTCTCCTGAATGGATCCCCTCTATAGGAGTGTCTGTCTCCTGAATGGATTCCTTCTAAAGGAGCATCTGTCTCCAGAATGGATCCCCTGGATAGGAGCGTCTGTCTCCTGAATGGATCCCCTCTATAGGAGCGTCTGTCTCCTGAATGGATCCCCTGGATAGGAGCGTCTGTCTCCTGAACAGATCCCCTAGATAGGAGCGTCTGTCTACTGAATGGATCCTGAACAGATCCCCTGGATAGGAGCGTCTGTCTCCTGAACATATCCCCTGGATAGGAGCGTCTGTCTCCTGAATGGATCCCCTGGATAGGAGCGTCTGTCTCCTGAATGGATCCTGAATGGATCCCCTGGATAGGAGCGTGTGTCTCCTGAATGGATCCTGAATGGATCCCCTGGATAGGAGCGTCTGTCTCCTGAATGGATCCACTAGATAGGAGCGTCTGTCTCCTGAATGGATCCTGAATGGATCCCCTGAATAGGAGCGTCTGTCTCCTGAATGGATCCACTAGATAGGAGCGTCTGTCTCCTGAACAGATCCCCTGGATAGGAGTGTATGTCTCCTGAATGGATCCTGAATGGATCCCCTGAATAGGAGCGTCTGTCTCCTGAATGGATCCACTAGATAGGAGCGTCTGTCTCCTGAACAGATCCCCTGGATAGGAGTGTATGTCTCCTGAATGGATCCTGAATGGATCCCCTGGATAGGAGCGTCTGTCTATTGAATGGATCCCCTGGATAGGAGCGTCTGTCTCCTGAATGGATCCCCTCTATAGGAGCGTCTGTCTCCTGAATGGATCCACTAGATAGGAGCGTCTGTCTCCTGAACAGATCCCCTGGATAGGAGCATCTGTCTCCTGAATGGATTCCCTCTATAGGAGCATCTGTCTCCTGAATGGATCCCCTGGATAGGAGCGTCTGTCTCCTGAATGGATTCCCTCTATAGGAGCATCTGTCTCCTGAATGGATCCCCTGGATAGGAGTGTCTGTCTCCTGAATGGATCCCCTCTATAGGAGCGTCTGTCTCCTGAATGGATTCCTTCTAAAGGAGCATCTGTCTCCTGAATGGATCCCCTGGATAGGAGCGTCTGTCTCCTGAACAGATCCCCTAGATAGGAGCGTCTGTCTCCTGAATGGATCCTGAACAGATCCCCTGGATAGGAGCGTCTGTCTCCTGAATGGATCCCCTGGATAGGAGCGTCTGTCTCCTGAATGGATCCCCTGGATAGGAGCGTCTGTCTCCTGAATGGATCCCTTGTATAGGAGCGTCTGTCTCCTGAATGGATCCCCTGGATAGGAGCGTCTGTCTCCTGAACAGATCCCCTGGATAGGAGCGTCTGTCTCCTGAATGGATCCCCTGGATAGGAGCGTCTGTCTCCTGAATGGATCCTGAATGGATCCCCTGGATAGGAGCGTCTGTCTCCTGAATGGATCCACTAGATAGGAGCGTCTGTCTCCTGAATGGATCCTGAATGGATCCCCTGAATAGGAGCGTCTGTCTCCTGAATGGATCCACTAGATAGGAGCGTCTGTCTCCTGAACAGATCCCCTGGATAGGAGTGTATGTCTCCTGAATGGATCCTGAATGGATCCCCTGGATAGGAGCGTCTGTCTCCTGAATGGATCCCCTGGATAGGAGCGTCTGTCTCCTGAATGGATCCCCTCTATAGGAGCGTCTGTCTCCTGAATGGATCCAATAGATAGGAGCGTCTGTCTCCTGAACAGATCCCCTGGATAGGAGCGTCTGTCTCCTGAATGGATTCCCTCTATAGGAGCATCTGTCTCCTGAATGGATCCCCTGGATAGGAGCGTCTGTCTCCTGAATGGATCCCCTCTATAGGAGCGTCTGTCTCCTGAATGGATCCCCTGGATAGGAGCGTCTGTCTCCTGAACAGATCCCCTAGATAGGAGCGTCTGTCTCCTGAATGGATCCTGAACAGATCCCCTGGATAGGAGCGTCTGTCTCCTGAACAGATCCCCTGGATAGGAGCGTCTGTCTCCTGAATGGATCCCCTGGATAGGAGCGTCTGTCTCCTGAATGGATCCTGAATGGATCCCCTGGATAGGAGCGTCTGTCTCCTGAATGGATCCTGAATGGATCCACTGGATAGGAGCGTCTGTCTCCTGAATGGATCCACTAGATAGGAGCGTCTGTCTCCTGAATGGATCCTGAATGGATCCCCTGAATAGGAGCGTCTGTCTCCTGAATGGATCCACTAGATAGGAGAGTCTGTCTCCTGAACAGATCCCCTGGATAGGAGTGTATGTCTCCTGAATGGATCCTGAATGGATCCCCTGAATAGGAGCGTCTGTCTCCTGAATGGATCCACTAGATAGGAGCGTCTGTCTCCTGAACAGATCCCCTGGATAGGAGTGTATGTCTCCTGAATGGATCCTGAATGGATCCCCTGGATAGGAGCGTCTGTCTCCTGAATGGATCCCCTGGATAGGAGCGTCTGTCTCCTGAATGGATCCCCTCTATAGGAGCGTCTGTCTCCTGAATGGATCCACTAGATAGGAGCGTCTGTCTCCTGAACAGATCCCCTGGATAGGAGCGTCTGTCTCCCAAATGGATTCCCTCTATAGGAGCATCTGTCTCCTGAATGGATCCCCTGGATAGGAGCGTCTGTCTCCTGAATGGATTCCCACTATAGGAGCATCTGTCTCCTGAATGGATCCCCTGGATAGGAGTGTCTGTCTCCTGAATGGATTCCCTCTATAGGAGCATCTGTCTCCTGAATGGATCCCCTGGATAGGAGTGTCTGTCTCCTGAATGGATCCCCTCTATAGGAGCGTCTGTCTCCTGAATGGATTCCTTCTAAAGGAGCATCTGTCTCCAGAATGGATCCCCTGGATAGGAGCGTCTGTCTCCTGAATGGATCCCCTCTATAGGAGCGTCTGTCTCCTGAATGGATCCCCTGGATAGGAGCGTCTGTCTCCTGAACAGATCCCCTAGATAGGAGCGTCTGTCTCCTGAATGGATCCTGAACAGATCCCCTTGATAGGAGCGTCTGTCTCCTGAACAGATCCCCTGGATAGGAGCGTCTGTCTCCTGAATGGATCCCCTGGATAGGAGCGTCTGTCTCCTGAATGGATCCTGAATGGATCCCCTGGATAAGAGCGTCTGTCTCCTGAATGGATCCTGAATGGATCCCCTGGATAGGAGCGTCTGTCTCCTGAATGGATCCACTAGATAGGAGCGTCTGTCTCCTGAATGGATCCTGAATGGATCCCCTGAATAGGAGCGTCTGTCTCCTGAATGGATCCACTAGATAGGAGAGTCTGTCTCCTGAACAGATCCCCTGGATAGGAGTGTATGTCTCCTGAATGGATCCTGAATGGATCCCCTGAATAGGAGCGTCTGTCTCCTGAATGGATCCCCTGGATAGGAGCGTCTGTCTCCTGAATGGATCCCCTCTATAGGAGCGTCTGTCTCCTGAATGGATCCACTAGATAGGAGCGTCTGTCTCCTGAACAGATCCCCTGGATAGGAGCGTCTGTCTCCTGAATGGATTCCCTCTATAGGAGCATCTGTCTCCTGAATGGATCCCCTGGATAGGAGCGTCTGTCTCCTGAATGGATTCCCTCTATAGGAGCATCTGTCTCCTGAATGGATCCCCTGGATAGGAGTGTCTGTCTCCTGAATGGATCCCCTCTATAGGAGCGTCTGTCTCCTGAATGGATTCCTTCTAAAGGAGCATCTGTCTCCAGAATGGATCCCCTGGATAGGAGCGTCTGTCTCCTGAATGGATCCCCTCTATAGGAGCGTCTGTCTCCTGAATGGATCCCCTGGATAGGAGCGTCTGTCTCCTGAACAGATCCCCTAGATAGGAGCGTCTGTCTCCTGAATGGATCCTGAACAGATCCCCTGGATAGGAGCGTCTGTCTCCTGAATGGATCCCCTGGATAGGAGCGTCTGTCTCCTGAATGGATCCCCTGGATAGGAGCGTCTGTCTCCTGAATGGATCCCTTGTATAGGAGCGTCTGTCTCCAGAATGGATCGCCTGGATAGGAGCGTCTGTCTCCTGAACAGATCCCCTGGATAGGAGCGTCTGTCTCCTGAATGGATCCCCTGGATAGGAGCGTCTGTCTCCTGAATGGATCCCCTGGATAGGAGCGTCTGTCTCCTGAATGGATCCTGAATGGATCCCCTGGATAGGAGCGTCTGTCTCCTGAATGGATCCCCTGGACAGGAGCGTCTGTCTCCTGAATGGATCCCCTGGATAGGAGCGTCTGTCTCCTGAATGGATCCCCTGGATAGGAGTGTATGTCTCCTGAATGGATCCTGAATGGATCCCCTGAATAGGAGCGTCTGTCTCCTGAATGGATCCCCTGGATAGGAGCGTCTGTCTCCTGAATGGATCCCCTCTATAGGAGCGTCTGTCTCCTGAATGGATCCACTAGATAGGAGCGTCTGTCTCCTGAACAGATCCCCTGGATAGGAGCGTCTGTCTCCTGAATGGATTCCCTCTATAGGAGCATCTGTCTCCTGAATGGATCCCCTGGATAGGAGCGTCTGTCTCCTGAATGGATTCCCTCTATAGGAGCATCTGTCTCCTGAATGGATCCCCTGGATAGGAGTGTCTGTCTCCTGAATGGATCCCCTCTATAGGAGCGTCTGTCTCCTGAATGGATTCCTTCTAAAGGAGCATCTGTCTCCAGAATGGATCCCCTGGATAGGAGCGTCTGTCTCCTGAATGGATCCCCTCTATAGGAGCGTCTGTCTCCTGAATGGATCCCCTGGATAGGAGCGTCTGTCTCCTGAACAGATCCCCTAGATAGGAGCGTCTGTCTCCTGAATGGATCCCCTGAATAGGAGCGTCTGTCTCCTGAATGGATCCACTAGATAGGAGAGTCTGTCTCCTGAACAGATCCCCTGGATAGGAGTGTATGTCTCCTGAATGGATCCTGAATGGATCCCCTGAATAGGAGCGTCTGTCTCCTGAATGGATCCCCTGGATAGGAGCGTCTGTCTCCTGAATGGATCCCCTCTATAGGAGCGTCTGTCTCCTGAATGGATCCACTAGATAGGAGCGTCTGTCTCCTGAACAGATCCCCTGGATAGGAGCGTCTGTCTCCTGAATGGATTCCCTCTATAGGAGCATCTGTCTCCTGAATGGATCCCCTGGATAGGAGCGTCTGTCTCCTGAATGGATTCCCTCTATAGGAGCATCTGTCTCCTGAATGGATCCCCTGGATAGGAGTGTCTGTCTCCTGAATGGATCCCCTCTATAGGAGCGTCTGTCTCCTGAATGGATTCCTTCTAAAGGAGCATCTGTCTCCAGAATGGATCCCCTGGATAGGAGCGTCTGTCTCCTGAATGGATCCCCTCTATAGGAGCGTCTGTCTCCTGAATGGATCCCCTGGATAGGAGCGTCTGTCTCCTGAACAGATCCCCTAGATAGGAGCGTCTGTCTCCTGAATGGATCCTGAACAGATCCCCTGGATAGGAGCGTCTGTCTCCTGAATGGATCCCCTGGATAGGAGCGTCTGTCTCCTGAATGGATCCCCTGGATAGGAGCGTCTGTCTCCTGAATGGATCCCTTGTATAGGAGCGTCTGTCTCCAGAATGGATCGCCTGCATAGGAGCGTCTGTCTCCTGAACAGATCCCCTGGATAGGAGCGTCTGTCTCCTGAATGGATCCCCTGGATAGGAGCGTCTGTCTCCTGAATGGATCCCCTGGATAGGAGCGTCTGTCTCCTGAATGGATCCTGAATGGATCCCCTGGATAGGAGCGTCTGTCTCCTGAATGGATCCCCTGGACAGGAGCGTCTGTCTCCTGAATGGATCCCCTGGATAGGAGCGTCTGTCTCCTGAATGGATCCCCTGGATAGGAGTGTATGTCTCCTGAATGGATCCTGAATGGATCCCCTGAATAGGAGCGTCTGTCTCCTGAATGGATCCCCTGGATAGGAGCGTCTGTCTCCTGAATGGATCCCCTCTATAGGAGCGTCTGTCTCCTGAATGGATCCACTAGATAGGAGCGTCTGTCTCCTGAACAGATCCCCTGGATAGGAGCGTCTGTCTCCTGAATGGATTCCCTCTATAGGAGCATCTGTCTCCTGAATGGATCCCCTGGATAGGAGCGTCTGTCTCCTGAATGGATTCCCTCTATAGGAGCATCTGTCTCCTGAATGGATCCCCTGGATAGGAGTGTCTGTCTCCTGAATGGATCCCCTCTATAGGAGCGTCTGTCTCCTGAATGGATTCCTTCTAAAGGAGCATCTGTCTCCAGAATGGATCCCCTGGATAGGAGCGTCTGTCTCCTGAATGGATCCCCTCTATAGGAGCGTCTGTCTCCTGAATGGATCCCCTGGATAGGAGCGTCTGTCTCCTGAACAGATCCCCTAGATAGGAGCGTCTGTCTCCTGAATGGATCCTGAACAGATCCCCTGGATAGGAGCGTCTGTCTCCTGAATGGATTCCTTCTAAAGGAGCATCTGTCTCCAGAATGGATCCCCTGGATAGGAGCGTCTGTCTCCTGAATGGATCCCCTCTATAGGAGCGTCTGTCTCCTGAATGGATCCCCTGGATAGGAGCGTCTGTCTCCTGAACAGATCCCCTAGATAGGAGCGTCTGTCTCCTGAATGGATCCTGAAAAGATCCCCTGGATAGGAGCGTCTGTCTCCTGAACAGATCCCCTGGATAGGAGCGTCTGTCTCCTGAATGGATCCCCTGGATAGGAGCGTCTGTCTCCTGAATGGATCCTGAATGGATCCCCTGGATAGGAGCGTCTGTCTCCTGAATGGATCCTGAATGGATCCCCTGGATAGGAGCGTCTGTCTCCTGAATGGATCCACTAGATAGGAGCGTCTGTCTCCTGAATGGATCCTGAATGGATCCCCTGGATAGGAGCGTCTGTCTCCTGAATGGATCCACTAGATAGGAGAGTCTGTCTCCTGAACAGATCCCCTGGATAGGAGTGTATGTCTCCTGAATGGATCCTGAATGGATCCCCTGAATAGGAGCGTCTGTCTCCTGAATGGATCCCCTGGATAGGAGCGTCTGTCTCCTGAATGGATCCACTCTATAGGAGCGTCTGTCTCCTGAATGGATCCACTAGATAGGAGCGTCTGTCTCCTGAACAGATCCCCTGGATAGGAGCGTCTGTCTCCTGAATGGATTCCCTCTATAGGAGCATCTGTCTCCTGAATGGATCCGCTGGATAGGAGCGTCTGTCTCCTAAATGGATTCCCTCTATAGGAGCATCTGTCTCCTGAATGGATCCCCTGGATAGGAGTGTCTGTCTCCTGAATGGATCCCCTCTATAGGAGCGTCTGTATCCTGAATGGATTCCTTCTAAAGGAGCATCTGTCTCCAGAATGGATCCCCTGGATAGGAGCGTCTGTCTCCTGAATGGATCCCCTCTATAGGAGCGTCTGTCTCCTGAATGGATCCCCTGGATAGGAGCGTCTGTCTCCTGAACAGATCCCCTAGATAGGAGCGTCTGTCTCCTGAATGGATCCTGAACAGATCCCCTGGATAGGAGCGTCTGTCTCCTGAATGGATCCCCTGGATAGGAGCGTCTGTCTCCTGAATGGATCCCCTGGATAGGAGCGTCTGTCTCCTGAATGGATCCCTTGTATAGGAGCGTCTGTCTCCTGAATGGATCGCCTGGATAGGAGCGTCTGTCTCCTGAACAGATCCCCTGGATAGGAGCGTCTGTCTCCTGAATGGATCCCCTGGATAGGAGCGTCTGTCTCCTGAATGGATCCCCTGGATAGGAGCGTCTGTCTCCTGAATGGATCCTGAATGGATCCCCTGGATAGGAGCGTCTGTCTCCTGAATGGATCCCCTGGACAGGAGCGCCTGTCTCCTGAATGGATCCCCTGGATAGGAGCGTCTGTCTCCTGAATGGATCCCCTGGATAGGATCGTCTGTCTCCAGAATAGATCCCCTGGATAGGAGCGTCTGTCTCCTGAATGGATCCCCTGGATAGGAGCGTCTGTCTCCTGAATAGATCCCCTGGATAGGAGCGTCTGTCTCCTGAATGCATCCCCTGGATAGGAGCGTCTGTCTCCTGAATGGATCCTGAATGGATCCCCTGGATAGGAGCGTATGTCTCCTGAATGGATCCTGAATGGATCCCCTGGATAGGAGCGTCTGTCTCCTGAACAGATCCCCTGGATAGGAGCGTATGTCTCCTGAATGGATCCTGAATGGATCCCCTGGATAGGAGCGTCTGTCTCCTGAATGGATTCCCTCTATAGGAGCATCTGTCTCCTGAATGGATCCCCTGGATAGGAGTGTCTGTCTCCGGAATGGATATCCTCCATAGGAGCGTCTGTCTCCTGAATGGATTCCTTCTATAGGAGCATCTGTCTCCTGAATGGATCCCCTGGATAGGAGCGTCTGTCTCCTGAATGGATCCCCTCTATAGGAGCGTCTGTCTCCTGAATGGATCCTGAACAGATCCCCTGGATGGGAGCGTCTGTCTCCTGAATGGATCCCCTGGATAGGAGCGTCTGTCTCCTGAATGGATCCCCTGGATAGGAGCGTCTGTCTCCTGAATGGATCCCTTGTACAGGAGCGTCTGTCTCCTGAATGGATCCCCTGGATAGGAGCGTCTGTCTCCTGAACAGATCCCCTGGATAGGAGCGTCTGTCTCCTGAATGGATCCCCTGGATAGGAGCGTCTGTCTCCTGAATGGATCCTGAATGGATTCCCTGGATAGGAGCGTCTGTCTCCTGAATGGATCCCCTGGATAGGATCGTCTGTCTCCAGAATAGATCCCCTGGATAGGAGCGTCTGTCTCCTGAATGGATCCCCTGGATAGGAGCGTCTGTCTCCTGAATAGATCCCCTGGATAGGAGCGTCTGTCTCCTGAATGCATCCCCTGGATAGGAGCGTCTGTCTCCTGAATGGATCCTGAATGGATCCCCTGGATAGGAGCGTATGTCTCCTGAATGGATCCTGAATGGATCCCCTGGATAGGAGCGTCTGTCTCCTGAACAGATCCCCTGGATAGGAGCGTATGTCTCCTGAATGGATCCTGAATGGATCCCCTGGATAGGAGCGTCTGTCTCCTGAATGGATTCCCTCTATAGGAGCATCTGTCTCCTGAATGGATCCCCTGGATAGGAGTGTCTGTCTCCTGAATGGATATCCTCCATAGGAGCGTCTGTCTCCTGAATGGATTCCTTCTATAGGAGCATCTGTCTCCTGAATGGATCCCCTGGATAGGAGCGTCTGTCTCCTGAATGGATCCCCTCTATAGGAGCGTCTGTCTCCTGAATGGATCCTGAACAGATCCCCTGGATAGGAGCGTCTGTCTCCTGAATGGATCCCCTGGATAGGAGCGTCTGTCTCCTGAATGGATCCCCTGGATAGGAGCGTCTGTCTCCTGAATGGATCCCTTGTACAGGAGCGTCTGTCTCCTGAATGGATCCCCTGGATAGGAGCGTCTGTCTCCTGAACAGATCCCCTGGATAGGAGCGTCTGTCTCCTGAATGGATCCCCTGGATAGGAGCGTCTGTCTCCTGAATGGATCCTGAATGGATCCCCTGGATAGGAGCGTCTGTCTCCTGAATGGATCCTGAATGGATCCCCTGGATAGGAGCGTCTGTCTCCTGAATGGATCCCCTGGATAGGAGCGTCTGTCTCCTGAATGGATCCTGAATGGATCCCCTGGATAGGAGCGTCTGTCTCCTGAATGGATCCCCTGGATAGGAGCGTCTGTCTCCTGAATGGATCCCCTGGATAGGAGCGTCTGTCTCCTGAATGGATCCCCTGGATAGGATCGTCTGTCTCCTGAATAGATCCCTTGGATAGGAGCGTCTGTCTCCTGAATGGATCCCCTGGATAGGAGCGTCTGTCTCCTGAATAGATCCCATGGATAGGAGCGTCTGTCTCCTGAATGCATCCCCTGGATAGGAGCGTCTGTCTCCTGAATGGATCCTGAATGGATCCCCTGGATAGGAGCGTCTGTCTCCTGAATGGATCCCCTGGATAGGAGCGTCTGTCTCCTGAATGGATCCCCTGGATAGGATCGTCTGTCTCCTGAATAGATCCCTTGGATAGGAGCGTCTGTCTCCTGAATGGATCCCCTGGATAGGAGCGTCTGTCTCCTGAATAGATCCCATGGATAGGAGCGTCTGTCTCCTGAATGCATCCCCTGGATAGGAGCGTCTGTCTCCTGAATGGATCCTGAATGGATCCCCTGGATAGGAGCGTCTGTCTCCTGAATGCATCCCCTGGATAGGAGCGTCTGTCTCCTGAATGGATCCTGAATGGATCCCCTGGATAGGAGCGTCTGTCATGTATTGTCATGTTGTGTCTTGTTTCTGTCCTTTCTCTTCACCCTGTCTCCCTCTGCTGGTCGTTTTAGGTTACCTTTTCTCCCCCTCTTTCCCCCAGCTGTTCCTTGTCTCCTCCTAACTACCTCGTCACCCCTTTTCCCACCTGTTCCCTTTTTCCCTCTGATTAGTCCTCTATATCTCTCTCTGTTTTTGTTTCTGTCTTTGTCGGATTCTTGTTTGTGTGATTCATGCCTGAACCAGACTATCGTCATGTGTGCTGCAACCTTGTCCTGTCCTGTCGGAATCTGCCGGTCCATCTGAGCCTACCTATGTTTTGTTATTAAAGAAGCTCTGTTTACGTTAATTCGCTTTTGGGTCCTCATTCACGCACCGTAGCAGAAGAATCCGACCAAGAATGGACCCAGCGACTTCGGATCCTCTCCACTCAGCCGTCGAGATCCAGGGAGCGATGCTAGTTAGACACGAGCAGGAATTGTCTGCTGCTCGACATGCCGTTGAGACCCTGGCCACCCAAGTCTCCAACCTCACAGAACAGGTTCACCATCTCCGCCTCGATCCACCGGCCACTTCCAGGGCTTTCGAATCTCCGGAGCCCAGAATCAATAACCCGCCGTGTTACTCTGGGGAGCCCACTGAATGCCGCTCGTTCCTCACCCAGTGTGATATTGTGTTTTCTCTCCAGCCCAACACTTACTCCAGGAGCACTGCTCGTGTCGCCTACGTCATATCTCTCCTTACTGGACGGGCTCGTGAGTGGGGCACGGCAATCTGGGAGGCAAGAGCTGAGTGTACTAACCAGTATCAGGACTTTAAGGAGGAGATGATACGGGTTTTTGATCGATCTGTTTTTGGGGAGGAGGCTTCCAGGGCCCTGTCTTCCCTATGTCAAGGTAATCGATCCATAACAGACTACTCTATTGAGTTTCGCACTCTTGCTGCCTCCAGTGGCTGGAACGAGCCGGCTTTGCTCGCTCGTTTTCTGGAGGGTCTCCGCGCAGAGGTAAAGGATGAGATTCTCTCCCGGGAGGTTCCTTCCAGCGTGGATTCCTTGATTGAACTCGCTATTCGCATTGAGCGACGGGTTGATCTTCGTCACCGAGCTCGTGGAAAGGAGCTCGCGTTCTCCGTTGCCCCCCTCTCCGCATCACTACCATCTTCCTCTGCCGGCTCGGGTGCTGAGCCTATGCAGCTGGGAGGTATCCGCATCTCGACTAAGGAGAGGGAACGGAGAATCACCAACCGCCTCTGTCTCTATTGCGGTTCTGCTGGTCATTTTGTCACTTCATGTCCAGTAAAAGCCAGAGCTCATCAGTAAGCGGAGGGCTACTGGTGAGCGCTACTACTCCTGTCTCTCCTTCAAGATCCTGCACTACCTTGTCGGTCCATCTACGCTGGACCGGTTCGTCAGCTTCCTGCAGTGCCTTAATAGACTCTGGGGCGGAGGGCTGTTTTATGGACGAGACCTGGGCTCGGGAACATGACATTCCTCTCAGACAGTTAAGGGAGTCCACGGCCTTGTTCGCCCTGGATGGTAGTCCTCTCCCCAGGATTCAGCGTGAGACGCTACCTTTAACCCTCACTGTTTCTGGTAATCATAGCGAAACCATTTCTTTTTTAATTTTTCGTTCACCTTTTACACCTGTTGTTTTGGGCCATCCCTGGCTAGTTTGTCATAATCCTTCCATTAATTGGTCTAGTAATTCTATCCTCTCCTGGAACGTCTCTTGTCATGTGAAATGTTTAATGTCTGCTATCCCTCCTGTTTCCTCTGTCTCTTCTTCACAGGAGGAGCCTGGTGATTTGACAGGGGTGCCGGAGGAATATCACGATCTGCGCACGGTGTTCAGTCGGTCCAGGGCCACCTCTCTTCCTCCACACCGGTCGTATGATTGTAGTATTGATCTCCTTCCGGGAACCACTCCCCCCCGGGGTAGACTATACTCTCTGTCGGCTCCCGAACGTAAGGCTCTCGAAGATTATTTGTCTGTAGCTCTTGCCGCCGGTACCATAGTCCCCTCCTCCTCTCCCGCCGGAGCGGGGTTTTTTTTTGTTAAGAAGAAGGACGGGTCCCTGCGCCCCTGCATAGATTATCGAGGGCTGAATGACATAACAGTGAAGAATCGTTATCCGCTTCCTCTTATGTCTTCAGCCTTCGAGATCCTGCAGGGAGCCAGGTTTTTCACTAAGTTGGACCTTCGTAACGCTTACCATCTCGTGCGCATCAGGGAGGGGGACGAGTGGAAGACGGCGTTTAACACTCCGTTAGGGCACTTTGAATACCGGGTTCTTCCTTTCGGCCTCGCTAACGCTCCAGCTGTCTTTCAGGCATTAGTCAATGATGTCCTGAGAGACATGCTGAACATCTTTGTTTTCGTTTACCTTGACGATATCCTGATTTTTTCACCGTCACTCCAGATTCATGTTCAGCACGTTCGACGTGTCCTCCAGCGCCTTTTAGAGAATTGTCTTTTTGTGAAGGCTGAGAAGTGCTCTTTTCACGCCTCCTCCGTCACATTTCTCGGTTCTGTTATTTCCGCTGAAGGCATTAAGATGGATCCCGCTAAGGTCCAAGCTGTCATTGATTGGCCCGTCCCTAAGTCACGCGTCGAGCTGCAGCGCTTTCTCGGCTTCGCGAACTTCTACCGTCGTTTCATCCGTAATTTCGGTCAGGTGGCAGCTCCTCTCACAGCCCTTACTTCTGTCAAGACGTGCTTTAAGTGGTCCGTTTCCGCCCAGGGAGCTTTTGATCTCCTCAAGAATCGTTTTACATCCGCACCTATCCATGTTACACCTGACGTCACTAGACAGTTCGTTGTCGAGGTTGACGCGTCAGAGGTGGGCGTGGGAGCCATTCTTTCTCAGCGCTCCCTCTCTGACGACAAGGTCCACCCTTGCGCGTATTTTTCTCATCGCCTGTCGCCGTCGGAACGTAACTATGATGTGGGAAACCGCGAACTGCTCGCCATCCGCTTAGCCCTAGGCGAATGGCGACAGTGGTTGGAGGGGGCGAACGTTCCTTTTGTCGTTTGGACTGACCATAGGAACCTTGAGTACATCCGTTCTGCCAAACGACTTAATGCGCGTCAGGCGCGCTGGGCGCTGTTTTTCGCTCGTTTCGAGTTCGTGATTTCTTATCGTCCGGGCTCTAAGAACACCAAGCCTGATGCTTTATCTCGTCTCTTCAGTTCTTCAGTAGCCTCCACTGACCCCGAGGGGATTCTCCCTGAGGGGCGTGTTGTCGGGTTGACTGTCTGGGGAATTGAGAGGCAGGTAAAGCAAGCACTCACTCAAACTCCGTCGCCGCGCGCTTGTCCTAGGAACCTTCTTTTCGTTCCCGTTCCTACTCGTCTGGCCGTTCTTCAGTGGGCTCACTCTGCCAAGTTAGCCGGCCACCCTGGCGTTCGGGGTACGCTTGCTTCCATTCGCCAGCGTTTTTGGTGGCCCACCCGGGAGCATGACACGCGTCGCTTCGTGGCTGCTTGTTCGGTCTGCGCGCAGACTAAGTCCGGTAACTCCCCTCCTGCCGGCCGTCTCAGGCCGCTTCCCATTCCCTCTCGACCGTGGTCTCACATCGCCTTAGATTTTGTCACCGGACTGCCTTCGTCAGCGGGGAAGACTGTTATTCTTACGGTTGTCGACAGGTTCTCTAAGGCGGCTCATTTTATTCCCCTTGCTAAGCTTCCTTCTGCTAAAGAGACGGCACAAATCATCATCGAGAATGTTTTCAGAATTCATGGCCTTCCGTCAGACGTCGTTTCGGACAGAGGTCCGCAATTCACGTCTCAATTTTGGAGGGAGTTTTGCCGTTTGATTGGGGCTTCCGTCAGTCTCTCTTCCGGCTTTCACCCCCAGTCTAACGGTCAAGCAGAACGGGCCAATCAGACTATTGGTCGCATCTTACGCAGTCTTTCTTTTCGCAACCCTGCGTCTTGGTCAGAACAGCTCCCCTGGGCAGAATACGCCCACAACTCGCTTCCTTCGTCTGCGACCGGGCTATCTCCTTTTCAGAGTGGATAGGAGCGTCTGTCTCCTGAATGGATCCCCTGGATAGGAGCGTCTGTCTCCTGAATGGATCCCCTGGATAGGATCGTCTGTCTCCTGAATAGATCCCTTGGATAGGAGCGTCTGTCTCCTGAATGGATCCCCTGGATAGGAGCGTCTGTCTCCTGAATAGATCCCATGGATAGGAGCGTCTGTCTCCTGAATGCATCCCCTGGATAGGAGCGTCTGTCTCCTGAATGGATCCTGAATGGATCCCCTGGATAGGAGCGTCTGTCTCCTGAATGGATCCCCTGGATAGGAGCGTCTGTCTCCTGAATGGATCCCCTGGATAGGATCGTCTGTCTCCTGAATAGATCCCTTGGATAGGAGCGTCTGTCTCCTGAATGGATCCCCTGGATAGGAGCGTCTGTCTCCTGAATAGATCCCATGGATAGGAGCGTCTGTCTCCTGAATGCATCCCCTGGATAGGAGCGTCTGTCTCCTGAATGGATCCTGAATGGATCCCCTGGATAGGAGCGTCTGTCTCCTGAATGCATCCCCTGGATAGGAGCGTCTGTCTCCTGAATGGATCCTGAATGGATCCCCTGGATAGGAGCGTCTGTCATGTATTGTCATGTTGTGTCTTGTTTCTGTCCTTTCTCTTCACCCTGTCTCCCTCTGCTGGTCGTTTTAGGTTACCTTTTCTCCCCCTCTTTCCCCCAGCTGTTCCTTGTCTCCTCCTAACTACCTCGTCACCCCTTTTCCCACCTGTTCCCTTTTTCCCTCTGATTAGTCCTCTATATCTCTCTCTGTTTTTGTTTCTGTCTTTGTCGGATTCTTGTTTGTGTGATTCATGCCTGAACCAGACTATCGTCATGTGTGCTGCAACCTTGTCCTGTCCTGTCGGAATCTGCCGGTCCATCTGAGCCTACCTATGTTTTGTTATTAAAGAAGCTCTGTTTACGTTAATTCGCTTTTGGGTCCTCATTCACGCACCGTAGCAGAAGAATCCGACCAAGAATGGACCCAGCGACTTCGGATCCTCTCCACTCAGCCGTCGAGATCCAGGGAGCGATGCTAGTTAGACACGAGCAGGAATTGTCTGCTGCTCGACATGCCGTTGAGACCCTGGCCACCCAAGTCTCCAACCTCACAGAACAGGTTCACCATCTCCGCCTCGATCCACCGGCCACTTCCAGGGCTTTCGAATCTCCGGAGCCCAGAATCAATAACCCGCCGTGTTACTCTGGGGAGCCCACTGAATGCCGCTCGTTCCTCACCCAGTGTGATATTGTGTTTTCTCTCCAGCCCAACACTTACTCCAGGAGCACTGCTCGTGTCGCCTACGTCATATCTCTCCTTACTGGACGGGCTCGTGAGTGGGGCACGGCAATCTGGGAGGCAAGAGCTGAGTGTACTAACCAGTATCAGGACTTTAAGGAGGAGATGATACGGGTTTTTGATCGATCTGTTTTTGGGGAGGAGGCTTCCAGGGCCCTGTCTTCCCTATGTCAAGGTAATCGATCCATAACAGACTACTCTATTGAGTTTCGCACTCTTGCTGCCTCCAGTGGCTGGAACGAGCCGGCTTTGCTCGCTCGTTTTCTGGAGGGTCTCCGCGCAGAGGTAAAGGATGAGATTCTCTCCCGGGAGGTTCCTTCCAGCGTGGATTCCTTGATTGAACTCGCTATTCGCATTGAGCGACGGGTTGATCTTCGTCACCGAGCTCGTGGAAAGGAGCTCGCGTTCTCCGTTGCCCCCCTCTCCGCATCACTACCATCTTCCTCTGCCGGCTCGGGTGCTGAGCCTATGCAGCTGGGAGGTATCCGCATCTCGACTAAGGAGAGGGAACGGAGAATCACCAACCGCCTCTGTCTCTATTGCGGTTCTGCTGGTCATTTTGTCACTTCATGTCCAGTAAAAGCCAGAGCTCATCAGTAAGCGGAGGGCTACTGGTGAGCGCTACTACTCCTGTCTCTCCTTCAAGATCCTGCACTACCTTGTCGGTCCATCTACGCTGGACCGGTTCGTCAGCTTCCTGCAGTGCCTTAATAGACTCTGGGGCGGAGGGCTGTTTTATGGACGAGACCTGGGCTCGGGAACATGACATTCCTCTCAGACAGTTAAGGGAGTCCACGGCCTTGTTCGCCCTGGATGGTAGTCCTCTCCCCAGGATTCAGCGTGAGACGCTACCTTTAACCCTCACTGTTTCTGGTAATCATAGCGAAACCATTTCTTTTTTAATTTTTCGTTCACCTTTTACACCTGTTGTTTTGGGCCATCCCTGGCTAGTTTGTCATAATCCTTCCATTAATTGGTCTAGTAATTCTATCCTCTCCTGGAACGTCTCTTGTCATGTGAAATGTTTAATGTCTGCTATCCCTCCTGTTTCCTCTGTCTCTTCTTCACAGGAGGAGCCTGGTGATTTGACAGGGGTGCCGGAGGAATATCACGATCTGCGCACGGTGTTCAGTCGGTCCAGGGCCACCTCTCTTCCTCCACACCGGTCGTATGATTGTAGTATTGATCTCCTTCCGGGAACCACTCCCCCCCGGGGTAGACTATACTCTCTGTCGGCTCCCGAACGTAAGGCTCTCGAAGATTATTTGTCTGTAGCTCTTGCCGCCGGTACCATAGTCCCCTCCTCCTCTCCCGCCGGAGCGGGGTTTTTTTTTGTTAAGAAGAAGGACGGGTCCCTGCGCCCCTGCATAGATTATCGAGGGCTGAATGACATAACAGTGAAGAATCGTTATCCGCTTCCTCTTATGTCTTCAGCCTTCGAGATCCTGCAGGGAGCCAGGTTTTTCACTAAGTTGGACCTTCGTAACGCTTACCATCTCGTGCGCATCAGGGAGGGGGACGAGTGGAAGACGGCGTTTAACACTCCGTTAGGGCACTTTGAATACCGGGTTCTTCCTTTCGGCCTCGCTAACGCTCCAGCTGTCTTTCAGGCATTAGTCAATGATGTCCTGAGAGACATGCTGAACATCTTTGTTTTCGTTTACCTTGACGATATCCTGATTTTTTCACCGTCACTCCAGATTCATGTTCAGCACGTTCGACGTGTCCTCCAGCGCCTTTTAGAGAATTGTCTTTTTGTGAAGGCTGAGAAGTGCTCTTTTCACGCCTCCTCCGTCACATTTCTCGGTTCTGTTATTTCCGCTGAAGGCATTAAGATGGATCCCGCTAAGGTCCAAGCTGTCATTGATTGGCCCGTCCCTAAGTCACGCGTCGAGCTGCAGCGCTTTCTCGGCTTCGCGAACTTCTACCGTCGTTTCATCCGTAATTTCGGTCAGGTGGCAGCTCCTCTCACAGCCCTTACTTCTGTCAAGACGTGCTTTAAGTGGTCCGTTTCCGCCCAGGGAGCTTTTGATCTCCTCAAGAATCGTTTTACATCCGCACCTATCCATGTTACACCTGACGTCACTAGACAGTTCGTTGTCGAGGTTGACGCGTCAGAGGTGGGCGTGGGAGCCATTCTTTCTCAGCGCTCCCTCTCTGACGACAAGGTCCACCCTTGCGCGTATTTTTCTCATCGCCTGTCGCCGTCGGAACGTAACTATGATGTGGGAAACCGCGAACTGCTCGCCATCCGCTTAGCCCTAGGCGAATGGCGACAGTGGTTGGAGGGGGCGAACGTTCCTTTTGTCGTTTGGACTGACCATAGGAACCTTGAGTACATCCGTTCTGTCAAACGACTTAATGCGCGTCAGGCGCGCTGGGCGCTGTTTTTCGCTCGTTTCGAGTTCGTGATTTCTTATCGTCCGGGCTCTAAGAACACCAAGCCTGATGCTTTATCTCGTCTCTTCAGTTCTTCAGTAGCCTCCACTGACCCCGAGGGGATTCTCCCTGAGGGGCGTGTTGTCGGGTTGACTGTCTGGGGAATTGAGAGGCAGGTAAAGCAAGCACTCACTCAAACTCCGTCGCCGCGCGCTTGTCCTAGGAACCTTCTTTTCGTTCCCGTTCCTACTCGTCTGGCCGTTCTTCAGTGGGCTCACTCTGCCAAGTTAGCCGGCCACCCTGGCGTTCGGGGTACGCTTGCTTCCATTCGCCAGCGTTTTTGGTGGCCCACCCGGGAGCATGACACGCGTCGCTTCGTGGCTGCTTGTTCGGTCTGCGCGCAGACTAAGTCCGGTAACTCCCCTCCTGCCGGCCGTCTCAGGCCGCTTCCCATTCCCTCTCGACCGTGGTCTCACATCGCCTTAGATTTTGTCACCGGACTGCCTTCGTCAGCGGGGAAGACTGTTATTCTTACGGTTGTCGACAGGTTCTCTAAGGCGGCTCATTTTATTCCCCTTGCTAAGCTTCCTTCTGCTAAAGAGACGGCACAAATCATCATCGAGAATGTTTTCAGAATTCATGGCCTTCCGTCAGACGTCGTTTCGGACAGAGGTCCGCAATTCACGTCTCAATTTTGGAGGGAGTTTTGCCGTTTGATTGGGGCTTCCGTCAGTCTCTCTTCCGGCTTTCACCCCCAGTCTAACGGTCAAGCAGAACGGGCCAATCAGACTATTGGTCGCATCTTACGCAGTCTTTCTTTTCGCAACCCTGCGTCTTGGTCAGAACAGCTCCCCTGGGCAGAATACGCCCACAACTCGCTTCCTTCGTCTGCGACCGGGCTATCTCCTTTTCAGAGTAGCCTCGGGTACCAGCCTCCGCTGTTCTCATCTCAGTTCGCCGAGTCCAGCGTCCCCTCCGCTCAGGCTTTTGTCCAACGTTGCGAGCGCACCTGGAAGAGGGTCAGGTCTGCACTTTGCCGTTATAGGGCGCAGACTGTGAGAGCTGCTAATAAGCGTAGAACTAAGAGTCCTAGATATTGTCGCGGTCAGAGAGTTTGGCTCTCCACTCAGAACCTTCCCCATAAGACCGCTTCTCGCAAGTTGACCCCGCGATTCATTGGTCCGTTCCGTATTTCTCAGATCATTAATCCTGTCGCAGTGCGACTTCTTCTTCCGCGATATCTTCGTCGCGTCCACCCGGTCTTCCATGTCTCCTGTGTCAAGCCCGTTCTTCGCGCCCCCGCTCGTCTTCCCCCCCCCCCCCCATCCTTGTCGAGGGCGCACCCATCTACAGGGTCCGTAGGATTTTGGACATGCGTCCTCGGGGCCGTGGTCATCAGTACCTAGTAGATTGGGAGGGGTACGGTCCTGAGGAGAGGAGTTGGGTTCCCTCTCGGGACGTGCTGGACCGTGCGCTGATCGATGATTTCCTCCGTTGCCGCCAGGTTTCCTCCTCGAGTGCGCCAGGAGGCGCTCGGTGAGTGGGGGGGTACTGTCATGTATTGTCATGTTGTGTCTTGTTTCTGTCCTTTCTCTTCACCCTGTCTCCCTCTGCTGGTCGTTTTAGGTTACCTTTTCTCCCCCTCTTTCCCCCAGCTGTTCCTTGTCTCCTCCTAACTACCTCGTCACCCCTTTTCCCACCTGTTCCCTTTTTCCCTCTGATTGGTCCTCTATATCTCTCTCTGTTTTTGTTTCTGTCTTTGTCGGATTCTTGTTTGTGTGATTCATGCCTGAACCAGACTATCGTCATGTGTGCTGCAACCTTGTCCTGTCCTGTCGGAATCTGCCGGTCCATCTGAGCCTACCTATGTTTTGTTATTAAAGAAGCTCTGTTTACGTTAATTCGCTTTTGGGTCCTCATTCACGCACCGTAACAGCGTCTGTCTCCTGAATGGATCCCCTGGATAGGAGCGTCTGTCTCCTGAATGGATCCCCTGGAAAGGAGCGTCTGTCTCCTGAATGGATCCCCTGGATAGGAGCGTCTGTCTCCTGAATGGATTCCCTCTATAGGAGCATCTGTCTCCTGAATGAATCCCCTGGATAGGAGCGTCTGTCTCCTGAATGGATCCCCTGGATAGGAGCGTCTGTCTCCTGAATGGATCCTGAATGGATCCCCTGGATAGGAGCGTCTGTCTCCTGAATGGATCCTGAATGGATCCCCTGGATAGGAGCGTCTGTCTCCTGAATGGATCCCCTGGATAGGAGCGTCTGTCTCCTGAATGGATCCTGAATGGATCCCCTGGATAGGAGCGTCTGTCTCCTGAATGGATCCCCTGGATAGGAGCGTCTGTCTCCTGAATGGATCCCCTGGATAGGAGCGTCTGTCTCCTGAATGGATCCCCTGGATAGGAGCGTCTGTCTCCTGAATAGATCCCATGGATAGGAGCGTCTGTCTCCTGAATGCATCCCCTGGATAGGAGCGTCTGTCTCCTGAATGGATCCTGAATGGATCCCCTGGATAGGAGCGTCTGTCTCCTGAATGGATCCCCTGGATAGGATCGTCTGTCTCCTGAATAGATCCCCTGGATAGGAGCGTTTGTCTCCTGAATGGATCCCCTGGATAGGAGCGTCTGTCTCCTGAATAGATCCCCTGGATAGGAGCGTCTGTCTCCTGAATGCATCCCCTGGATAGGAGCGTCTGTCTCCTGAATGGATCCTGAATGGATCCCCTGGATAGGAGCGTCTGTCTCCTGAATGGATCCCCTGGATAGGAGCGTCTGTCTCCTGAATGGATCCCCTGGAAAGGAGCGTCTGTCTCCTGAATGGATCCCCTGGATAGGAGCGTCTGTCTCCTGAATGGATTCCCTCTATAGGAGCATCTGTCTCCTGAATGGATCCCCTAGATAGGAGCGTCTGTCTCCTGAATGGATCCCCTGGATAGGAGCGTCTGTCTTCTGAATGCATCCCCTAGATAGGAGCGTCTGTCTCCTAAATGGATCCCCTGGATAGGAGCGTTTGTCTCCTGAAAGAATCCTGTATGAATCCCCTGGATAGGAGCATCTGTCTCCTGAATGGATCCCCTGGATAGGAGCGTCTGTCTCCTAAATGGATCCCCTGGATAGGAGCGTCTGCCTCCTGAATGGATCCCCTGGATAGGAGCGTCTGTCTCCTGAATGGATCCCCTGGATAGGAGCGTCCGTCTCCTGAATGGATCCCTTGGATAGGAGCGTCTGTCTCCTGAATGGATCCCCTGGATAGGAGCGTCTGTCTCCTGAATGGATCCCCTGGATAGGAGCGTCTGTCTCCTGAATGGATACCCTGGATAGGAGCGTCTGTCTCCTGAACAGATCCCCTAGATAGGAGCGTCTGTCTCCTGAATGGATCCCCTGGATAGGAGCGTCTGTCTCCTGAATGGATCCCCTGGATAGGAGCGTCTGTCTCCTGAACAGATCCCCTAGATAGGAGCGTCTGTCTCCTGAACACATCCCCTAGATAGGAGCGTCTGTCTTCTGAAAGCATCCCCTGGATAGGAGCGTCTGTCTCCTGAATGCATCCCCTGGATAGGAGCGTCTGTCTCCTGAATGGATCCTGAATGGATCCCCTGGATAGGAGCGTCTGTCTCCTGAATGGATCCCCTGGATAGGAGCGTCTGTCTCCTGAATGGATCCCCTGGAAAGGAGCGTCTGTCTCCTGAATGGATCCCCTGGATAGGAGCGTCTGTCTCCTGAATGGATTCCCTCTATAGGAGCATCTGTCTCCTGAATGGATCCCCTGGATAGGAGCGTCTGTCTCCTGAATGGATCCCCTAGATAGGAGCGTCTGTCTCCTGAATGGATCCCCTGGATAGGAGCGTCTGTCTTCTGAATGCATCCCCTAGATAGGAGCGTCTGTCTCCTGAATGGATCCTGAATGGATCCCCTGGATAGGAGCGTCTGTCTCCTGAACAGATCCCCTGGATAGGAGCGTATGTCTCCTGAATGGATCCTGAATGGATCCCCTGGATAGGAGCGTCTGTCTCCTGAATGGATTCCCTCTATAGGAGCATCTGTCTCCTGAATGGATCCCCTGGATAGGAGTGTCTGTCTCCTGAATGGATCCCCTTTATAGGAGCGTCTGTCTCCTGAATGGATTCCTTCTATAGGAGCATCTGTCTCCTGAATGGATCCCCTGGATAGGAGCGTCTGTCTCCTGAATGGATCCCCTCTATAGGAGCGTCTGTCTCCTGAATGGATCCCTTGGATAGGAGCGTCTGTCTCCTGAATGGATCCCCTGGATAGGAGCGTCTGTCTCCTGAATGGATCCTGAATGGATCCCCTGGATAGGAGCGTCTGTCTTCTGAATGGATCCTGAATGGATCCCCTGGATAGGAGCGTCTGTCTCCTGAATGGATCCCCTGGATAGGAGCGTCTGTCTTCTGAATGGATCCTGAATGGATCCCCTGGATAGGAGCGTCTGTCTCCTGAATGGATCCCCTGGATAGGAGCGTCTGTCTCCTGAATGGATCCCCTGGATAGGAGCGTCTGTCTCCTGAATGGATCCCCTGGATAGGATTGTCTGTCTCCTGAATAGATCCCTTGGATAGGAGCGTCTGTCTCCTGAATGGATCCCCTGGATAGGAGCGTTTGTCTCCTGAAAGAATCCTGTATGAATCCCCTGGATAGGAGCATCTGTCTCCTGAATGGATCCCCTGGATAGGAGCGTCTGTCTCCTAAATGGATCCCCTGGATAGGAGCGTCTGCCTCCTGAATGGATCCCCTGGATAGGAGCGTCTGTCTCCTGAATGGATCCCCTGGATAGGAGCGTCTGTCTCCTGAATGGATCCCTTGGATAGGAGCGTCTGTCTCCTGAATGGATCCCCTGGATAGGAGCGTCTGTCTCCTGAATGGATCCCCTGGATAGGAGCGTCTGTCTCCTGAATGGATACCCTGGATAGGAGCGTCTGTCTCCTGAACAGATCCCCTAGATAGGAGCGTCTGTCTCCTGAATGGATCCCCTGGATAGGAGCGTCTGTCTCCTGAATGGATCCCCTGGATAGGACCGTCTGTCTCCTGAACAGATCCCCTAGATAGGTGCGTCTGTCTCCTGAACACATCCCCTAGATAGGAGCGTCTGTCTTCTGAAAGCATCCCCTGGATAGGAGCGTCTGTCTCCTGAATGCATCCCCTGGATAGGAGCGTCTGTCTCCTGAATGGATCCTGAATGGATCCCCTGGATAGGAGCGTCTGTCTCCTGAATGGATCCCCTGGATAGGAGCGTCTGTCTCCTGAATGGATCCCCTGGAAAGGAGCGTCTGTCTCCTGAATTGATCCCCTGGATAGGAGCGTCTGTCTCCTGAATGGATTCCCTCTATAGGAGCGTCTGTCTTCTGAATGCATCCCCTAGATAGGAGCGTCTGTCTCCTGAATGGATCCTGAACAGATCCCCTGGATAGGAGCGTATGTCTCCTGAATGGATCCTGAATGGATCTCCTGGATAGGAGCGTCTGTCTCCTGAATGGATTCCCTCTATAGGAGCATCTGTCTCCTGAATGGATCCCCTGGATAGGAGTGTCTGTCTCCTGAATGGATCCACTTTATAGGAGCGTCTGTCTCCTGAATGGATTCCTTCTATAGGAGCATCTGTCTCCTGAATGGATCCCCTGGATAGGAGCGTCTGTCTCCTGAATGGATCCCCTCTATAGGAGCGTCTGTCTCCTGAATGGATCCCTTGGATAGGAGCGTCTGTCTCCTGAATGGATCCCCTGGATAGGAGCGTCTGTCTCCTGAACAGATCCCCTAGATAGGAGAGTCTGTCTCCTGAATGGATCCTGAACAGATCCCCTGGATAGGAGCGTCTGTCTCCTGAATGGATCCCCTGGATAGGAGCGTCTGTCTCCTGAATGGATCCCCTGGATAGGAGCGTCTGTCTCCTGAATGGATCCCTTGTATAGGAGCGTCTGTCTCCTGAATGGATCCCCTGGATAGGAGTGTCTGTCTCCTGAACAGATCCCCTGGATAGGAGCGTCTGTCTCCTGAATGGATCCCCTGGATAGGAGCGTCTGTCTCCTGAATGGATCCTGAATGGATCCCCTGGATAGGAGCGTCTGTCTCCTGAATGGATCCTGAATGGATCCCCTGGATAGGAGCGTCTGTCTCCTGAATGGATCCTGAATGGATCCCCTGGATAGGAGCGTCTGTCTCCTGAATGGATCCCCTGGATAGGAGCGTCTGTCTCCTGAATGGATACCCTGGATAGGAGCGTCTGTCTCCTGAACAGATCCCCTAGATAGGAGCGTCTGTCTCCTGAATGGATCCCCTGGATAGGAGCGTCTGTCTCCTGAATGGATCCCCTGGATAGGAGCGTCTGTCTCCTGAACAGATCCCCTCGATAGGAGCGTCTGTCTCTTGAACACATCCCCTAGATAGGAGCGTCTGTCTTCTGAAAGCATCCCTGGATAGGAGCGTCTGTCTCCTGAATGGATCCCCTGGATAGGAGCGTCTGTCTCCTGAACAGATCCCCTAGATAGGAGCGTCTGTCTCTTGAACACATCCCCTAGATAGGAGCGTCTGTCTCCTGAATGGATCCCCTGGATAGGAGCGTCTGTCTCCTGAATGGATTCCCTCTATAGGAGCATCTGTCTCCTGAATGGATCCCCTGGATAGGAGCGTCTGTCTCCTGAATGGATCCCCTAGATAGGAGCGTCTGTCTCCTGAATGGATCCCCTGGATAGGAGCGTCTGTCTTCTGAATGCATCCCCTAGATAGGAGCGTCTGTCTCCTGAATGGATCCTGAATGGATCCCCTGGATAGGAGCGTCTGTCTCCTGAACAGATCCCCTGGATAGGAGCGTTTGTCTCCTGAATGGATCCTGAATGGATCCCCTGGATAGGAGCGTCTGTCTCCTGAATGGATTCCCTCTATAGGAGCAGCTGTCTCCTGAATGGATCCCCTGGATAGGAGTGTCTGTCTCCTGAATGGATCCCCTCTATAGGAGCGTCTGTCTCCTGAATGGATTCCTTCTATAGGAGCATCTGTCTCCTGAATGGATCCCCTGGATAGGAGCGTCTGTCTCCTGAATGGATCCCCTCTATAGGAGCGTCTGTCTCCTGAATGGATCCCTTGGATAGGAGCGTCTGTCTCCTGAATGGATCCCCTGGATAGGAGCGTCTGTCTCCTGAACAGATCCCCTAGATAGGAGAGTCTGTCTCCTGAATGGATCCTGAACAGATCCCCTGGATAGGAGCGTCTGTCTCCTGAATGGATCCCCTGGATAGGAGCGTCTGTCTCCTGAATGGATCCCCTGGATAGGAGCGTCTCTCCTGAATGGATCCCTTGTATAGGAGCGTCTGTCTCCTGAATGGATCCCCTGGATAGGAGCGTCTGTCTCCTGAACAGATCCCCTGGATAGGAGCGTCTGTCTCCTGAATGGATCCCCTGGATAGGAGCGTCTGTCTCCTGAATGGATCCTGAATGGATCCCCTGGATAGGAGCGTCTGTCTCCTGAATGGATCCTGAATGGATCCCCTGGATAGGAGCGTCTGTCTCCTGAATGGATCCCCTGGATAGGAGCGTATGTCTCCTGAATGGATCCTGAATGGATCCCCTGGATAGGAGCGTCTGTCTCCTGAATGGATTCCCTCTATAGGAGCATCTGTCTCCTGAATGGATCCCCTGGATAGGAGTGTCTGTCTCCTGAATGGATCCCCTCTATAGGAGCGTCTGTCTCCTGAATGGATTCCTTCTATAGGAGCATCTTTCTCCTGAATGGATCCCCTGGATAGGAGCGTCTGTCTCCTGAATGGATCCCCTCTATAGGAGCGTCTGTCTCCTGAATGGATCCCTTGGATAGGAGCGTCTGTCTCCTGAATGGAACCCCTGGATAGGAGCGTCTGTCTCCTGAACAGATCCCCTAGATAGGAGAGTCTGTCTCCTGAATGGATCCTGAACAGATCCCCTGGATAGGAGCGTCTGTCTCCTGAATGGATCCCCTGGATTGGAGCGTCTGTCTCCTGAATGGATCCCCTGGATAGGAGCATCTGTCTCCTGAATGGATCCCTTGTATAGGAGCGTCTGTCTCCTGAATGGATCCCCTGGATAGGAGCGTCTGTCTCCTGAACAGATCCCCTGGATAGGAGCGTCTGTCTCCTGAATGGATCCCCTGGATAGGAGCGTCTGTCTCCTGAATGGATCCTGAATGGATCCCCTGGATAGGAGCGTCTGTCTCCTGAATGGATCCTGAATGGATCCCCTGGATAGGAGCGTCTGTCTCCTGAATGGATCCCCTGGATAGGAGCGTCTGTCTCCTGAATGGATCCTGAATGGATCCCCTGGATAGGAGCGTCTGTCTCCTGAATGGATCCCCTGGATAGGAGCGTCTGTCTCCTGAATGGATCCCCTGGAAAGGAGCGTCTGTCTCCTGAATGGATCCCCTGGATAGGATCGTCTGTCTCCTGAATAGATCCCTTGGATAGGAGCGTCTGTCTCCTGAATGGATCCCCTGGATAGGAGCGTCTGTCTCCTGAATAGATCCCCTGGATAGGAGTGTCTGTCTCCTGAATGCATCCCCTGGATAGGAGCGTCTGTCTCCTGAATGGATCCTGAATGGATCCCCTGGATAGGATCGTCTGTCTCCTGAATAGATCCCCTGGATAGGAGTGTCTGTCTCCTGAATGGATCCCCTCTATAGGAGCGTCTGTCTCCTGAATGGATTCCTTCTATAGGAGCATCTGTCTCCTGAATGGATCCCTTGGATAGGAGCGTCTGTCTCCTGAATGGATCCCCTGGATGGGAGCGTCTGTCTCCTGAACAGATCCCCTAGATAGGAGAGTCTGTCTCCTGAATGGATCCTGAACAGATCCCCTGGATAGGAGCGTCTGTCTCCTGAATGGATCCCCTGGATAGGAGCGTCTGTCTCCTGAATGGATCCCCTGGATAGGAGCGTCTGTCTCCTGAATGGATCCCTTGTATAGGAGCGTCTGTCTCCTGAATGGATCCCCTGGATAGGAGCGTCTGTCTCCTGAACAGATCCCCTGGATAGGAGCGTCTGTCTCCTGAATGGATCCCCTCTATAGGAGCGTCTGTCTCCTGAATGGATCCCTTGGATAGGAGCGTCTGTCTCCTGAATGGATCCCCTGGATGGGAGCGTCTGTCTCCTGAACAGATCCCCTAGATAGGAGAGTCTGTCTCCTGAATGGATCCTGAACAGATCCCCTGGATAGGAGCGTCTGTCTCCTGAATGGATCCCCTGGATAGGAGCGTCTGTCTCCTGAATGGATCCCCTGGATAGGAGCGTCTGTCTCCTGAATGGACCCCTTGTATAGGAGCGTCTGTCTCCTGAATGGATCCCCTGGATAGGAGAGTCTGTCTCCTGAACAGATCCCCTGGATAGGAGCGTCTGTCTCCTGAATGGATCCCCTGGATAGGAGCGTCTGTCTCCTGAATGGATCCTGAATGGATCCCCTGGATAGGAGCGTCTGTCTTCTGAATGGATCCTGAATGGATCCCCTGGATAGGAGCGTCTGTCTCCTGAATGGATCCCCTGGATAGGAGCGTCTGTCTCCTGAATGGATCCTGAATGGATCCCCTGGATAGGAGCGTCTGTCTCCTGAATGGATCCCCTGGATAGGAGCGTCTGTCTCCTGAATGGATCCCCTGGATAGGAGCGTCTGTCTCCTGAATGGATCCCCTGGATAGGATCGTCTGTCTCCTGAATAGATCCCTTGGATAGGAGCGTCTGTGTCCTGAATGGATCCCCTGGATAGGAGCGTCTGTCTCCTGAATAGATCCCCTGGATAGGAGCGTCTGTCTCCTGAATGCATCCCCTGGATAGGAGCGTCTGTCTCCTGAATGGATCCTGAATGGATCCCCTGGATAGGAGCGTCTGTCTCCTGAATGGATCCCCTGGATAGGAGCGTCTGTCTCCTGAATGGATCCCCTGGATAGGATCGTCTGTCTCCTGAATAGATCCCTTGGATAGGAGCGTCTGTCTCCTGAATGGATCCCCTGGATAGGAGCGTCTGTCTCCTGAATAGATCCCCTGGATAGGAGCGTCTGTCTCCTGAATGGATCCCCTAGATAGGAGCGTCTGTCTCCTGAATGGATCCCCTGGATAGGAGCGTCTGTCTCCTGAATGGATCCTGAATGGATCCCCTAGATAGGAGCGTCTGTCTTCTGAAAGCATCCCTGGATAGGAGCGTCTGTCTCCTGAATGGATCCCCTGGATAGGAGCGTCTGTCTCCTGAACAGATCCCCTAGATAGGAGCGTCTGTCTCTTGAACACATCCCCTAGATAGGAGCGTCTGTCTCCTGAATGGATCCCCTGGATAGGAGCGTCTGTCTCCTGAATGGATTCCCTCTATAGGAGCATCTGTCTCCTGAATGGATCCCCTGGATAGGAGCGTCTGTCTCCTGAATGGATCCCCTAGATAGGAGCGTCTGTCTCCTGAATGGATCCCCTGGATAGGAGCGTCTGTCTTCTGAATGCATCCCCTAGATAGGAGCGTCTGTCTCCTGAATGGATCCTGAATGGATCCCCTGGATAGGAGCGTCTGTCTCCTGAACAGATCCCCTGGATAGGAGCGTATGTCTCCTGAATGGATCCTGAATGGATCCCCTGGATAGGAGCGTCTGTCTCCTGAATGGATTCCCTCTATAGGAGCATCTGTCTCCTGAATGGATCCCCTGGATAGGAGCGTCTGTCTCCTGAATGGATCCCCTCTATAGGAGCGTCTGTCTCCTGAATGGATTCCTTCTATAGGAGCATCTGTCTCCTGAATGGATCCCCTGGATAGGAGCGTCTGTCTCCTGAATGGATCCCCTCTATAGGAGCGTCTGTCTCCTGAATGGATCCCTTGGATAGGAGCGTCTGTCTCCTGAATGGATCCCCTGGATAGGAGCGTCTGTCTCCTGAACAGATCCCCTAGATAGGAGAGTCTGTCTCCTGAATGGATCCTGAACAGATCCCCTGGATAGGAGCGTCTGTCTCCTGAATGGATCCCCTGGATAGGAGCGTCTGTCTCCTGAATGGATCCCCTGGATAGGAGCGTCTGTCTCCTGAATGGATCCCTTGTATAGGAGCGTCTGTCTCCTGAATGGATCCCCTGGATAGGAGCGTCTGTCTCCTGAACAGATCCCCTGGATAGGAGCGTCTGTCCCCTGAATGGATCCCCTGGATAGGAGCGTCTGTCTCCTGAATGGATCCTGAATGGATCCCCTGGATAGGAGCGTCTGTCTCCTGAATGGATCCTGAATGGATCCCCTGGATAGGAGCGTCTGTCTCCTGAATAGATCCCCTGGATAGGAGCGTCTGTCTCCTGAATGCATCCCCTGGATAGGAGCGTCTGTCTCCTGAATGGATCCTGAATGGATCCCCTGGATAGGAGCGTCTGTCTCCTGAATGGATCCCCTGGATAGGAGCGTCTGTCTCCTGAATGGATCCCCTGGATAGGATCGTCTGTCTCCTGAATAGATCCCTTGGATAGGAGCGTCTGTCTCCTGAATGGATCCCCTGGATAGGAGCGTCTGTCTCCTGAATAGATCCCCTGGATAGGAGCGTCTGTCTCCTGAATGGATCTCCTAGATAGGAGCGTCTGTCTCCTGAATGGATCCCCTGGATAGGAGCGTCTGTCTCCTGAATGGATCCTGAATGGATCCCCTAGATAGGAGCGTCTGTCTTCTGAAAGCATCCCTGGATAGGAGCGTCTGTCTCCTGAATGGATCCCCTGGATAGGAGCGTCTGTCTCCTGAACAGATCCCCTAGATAGGAGCGTCTGTCTCTTGAACACATCCCCTAGATAGGAGCGTCTGTCTCCTGAATGGATCCCCTGGATAGGAGCGTCTGTCTCCTGAATGGATTCCCTCTATAGGAGCATCTGTCTCCTGAATGGATCCCCTGGATAGGAGCGTCTGTCTCCTGAATGGATCCCCTAGATAGGAGCGTCTGTCTCCTGAATGGATCCCCTGGATAGGAGCGTCTGTCTTCTGAATGCATCCCCTAGATAGGAGCGTCTGTCTCCTGAATGGATCCTGAATGGATCCCCTGGATAGGAGCGTCTGTCTCCTGAACAGATCCCCTGGATAGGAGCGTATGTCTCCTGAATGGATCCTGAATGGATCCCCTGGATAGGAGCGTCTGTCTCCTGAATGGATTCCCTCTATAGGAGCATCTGTCTCCTGAATGGATCCCCTGGATAGGAGCGTCTGTCTCCTGAATGGATCCCCTCTATAGGAGCGTCTGTCTCCTGAATGGATTCCTTCTATAGGAGCATCTGTCTCCTGAATGGATCCCCTGGATAGGAGCGTCTGTCTCCTGAATGGATCCCCTCTATAGGAGCGTCTGTCTCCTGAATGGATCCCTTGGATAGGAGCGTCTGTCTCCTGAATGGATCCCCTGGATAGGAGCGTCTGTCTCCTGAACAGATCCCCTAGATAGGAGAGTCTGTCTCCTGAATGGATCCTGAACAGATCCCCTGGATAGGAGCGTCTGTCTCCTGAATGGATCCCCTGGATAGGAGCGTCTGTCTCCTGAATGGATCCCCTGGATAGGAGCGTCTGTCTCCTGAATGGATCCCTTGTATAGGAGCGTCTGTCTCCTGAATGGATCCCCTGGATAGGAGCGTCTGTCTCCTGATCAGATCCCCTGGATAGGAGCGTCTGTCTCCTGAATGGATCCCCTGGATAGGAGCGTCTGTCTCCTGAATGGATCCTGAATGGATCCCCTGGATAGGAGCGTCTGTCTCCTGAATGGATCCTGAATGGATCCCCTGGATAGGAGCGTCTGTCTCCTGAATGGATCCCCTGGATAGGAGCGTCTGTCTCCTGAATGGATCCTGAATGGATCCCCTGGATAGGAGCGTCTGTCTCCTGAATGGATCCCCTGGATAGGAGCGTCTGTCTCCTGAATGGATCCCCTGGATAGGATCGTCTGTCTCCTGAATAGATCCCTTGGATAGGAGCGTCTGTCTCCTGAATGGATCCCCTGGATAGGAGCGTCTGTCTCCTGAATAGATCCCCTGGATAGGAGTGTCTGTCTCCTGAATGCATCCCCTGGATAGGAGCGTCTGTCTCCTGAATGGATCCTGAATGGATCCCCTGGATAGGATCGTCTGTCTCCTGAATAGATCCCCTGGATAGGAGTGTCTGTCTCCTGAATGGATCCCCTCTATAGAAGCGTCTGTCTCCTGAATGGATTCCTTCTATAGGAGCATCTGTCTCCTGAATGGATCCCCTGGATAGGAGCGTCTGTCTCCTGAATGGATCCCCTCTATAGGAGCGTCTGTCTCCTGAATGGATCCCTTGGATAGGAGCATCTGTCTCCTGAATGGATCCCCTGGATAGGAGCGTCTGTCTCCTGAACAGATCCCCTAGATAGGAGAGTCTGTCTCCTGAATGGATCCTGAACAGATCCCCTGGATAGGAGCGTCTGTCTCCTGAATGGATCCTGAATGGATCCCCTGGATAGGAGCGTCTGTCTCCTGAATGGATCCCCTGGATAGGAGCGTCTGTCTCCTGAATGGATCCTGAATGGATCCCCTGGATAGGAGCGTCTGTCTCCTGAATGGATCCCCTGGATAGGAGCGTCTGTCTCCTGAATGGATCCCCTGGAAAGGAGCGTCTGTCTCCTGAATGGATCCCCTGGATAGGATCGTCTGTCTCCTGAATAGATCCCTTGGATAGGAGCGTCTGTCTCCTGAATGGATCCCCTGGATAGGAGCGTCTGTCTCCTGAATAGATCCCCTGGATAGGAGTGTCTGTCTCCTGAATGCATCCCCTGGATAGGAGCGTCTGTCTCCTGAATGGATCCTGAATGGATCCCCTGGATAGGATCGTCTGTCTCCTGAATAGATCCCCTGGATAGGAGTGTCTGTCTCCTGAATGGATCCCCTCTATAGAAGCGTCTGTCTCCTGAATGGATTCCTTCTATAGGAGCATCTGTCTCCTGAATGGATCCCCTGGATAGGAGCGTCTGTCTCCTGAATGGATCCCCTCTATAGGAGCGTCTGTCTCCTGAATGGATCCCTTGGATAGGAGCGTCTGTCTCCTGAATGGATCCCCTGGATAGGAGCGTCTGTCTCCTGAACAGATCCCCTAGATAGGAGAGTCTGTCTCCTGAATGGATCCTGAACAGATCCCCTGGATAGGAGCGTCTGTCTCCTGAATGGATCCCCTGGATAGGAGCGTCTGTCTCCTGAATGGATCCCCTGGATAGGAGCGTCTGTCTCCTGAATGGATCCCTTGTATAGGAGCGTGTGTCTCCTGAATGGATCCCCTGGATAGGAGCGTCTGTCTCCTGAACAGATCCCCTGGATAGGAGCGTCTGTCTCCTGAATGGATCCCCTGGATAGGAGCGTCTGTCTCCTGAATGGATCCTGAATGGATCCCCTGGATAGGAGCGTCTGTCTTCTGAATGGATCCTGAATGGATCCCCTGGATAGGAGCGTCTGTCTCCTGAATGGATCCCCTGGATAGGAGCGTCTGTCTCCTGAATGGATCCTGAATGGATCCCCTGGATAGGAGCGTCTGTCTCCTGAATGGATCCCCTGGATAGGAGCGTCTGTCTCCTGAATGGATCCCCTGGATAGGATCGTCTGTCTCCTGAATAGATCCCTTGGATAGGAGCGTCTGTCTCCTGAATGGATCCCCTGGATAGGAGCGTCTGTCTCCTGAATAGATCCCCTGGATAGGAGCGTCTGTCTCCTGAATGCATCCCCTGGATAGGAGCGTCTGTCTCCTGAATGGATCCTGAATGGATCCCATGGATAGGAGCGTCTGTCTCCTGAATGGATCCCCTGGATAGGAGCGTCTGTCTCCTGAATGGATCCCCTGGATAGGAGCGTCTGTCTCCTGAATGGATCCCTTGTATAGGAGCGTCTGTCTCCTGAATGGATCCCCTGGATAGGAGCGTCTGTCTCCTGAACAGATCCCCTGGATAGGAGCGTCTGTCTCCTGAATGGATCCCCTGGATAGGAGCGTCTGTCTCCTGAATGGATCCTGAATGGATCCCCTGGATAGGAGCGTCTGTCTTCTGAATGGATCCTGAATGGATCCCCTGGATAGGAGCGTCTGTCTCCTGAATGGATCCCCTGGATAGGAGCGTCTGTCTCCTGAATGGATCCTGAATGGATCCCCTGGATAGGAGCGTCTGTCTCCTGAATGGATCCCCTGGATAGGAGCGTCTGTCTCCTGAATGGATCCCCTGGATAGGAGCGTCTGTCTCCTGAATGGATCCCCTGGATAGGATCGTCTGTCTCCTGAATAGATCCCTTGGATAGGAGCGTCTGTCTCCTGAATGGATCCCCTGGATAGGAGCGTCTGTCTCTTGAATAGATCCCCTGGATAGGAGCGTCTGTCTCCTGAATGCATCCCCTGGATAGGAGCGTCTGTCTCCTGAATGGATCCTGAATGGATCCCCTGGATAGGAGCATCTATCTCCTGAATGGATCCCCTGGATAGGAGCGTCTGTCTCCTGAATGGATCCCCTGGATAGGATCGTCTGTCTCCTGAATAGATCCCTTGGATAGGAGCGTCTGTCTCCTGAATGGATCCCCTGGATAGGAGCGTCTGTCTCCTGAATAGATCCCCTGGATAGGAGCGTCTGTCTCCTGAATGCATCCCCTGGATAGGAGCGTCTGTCTCCTGAATGGATCCTGAATGGATCCCCTGGATAGGAGCGTCTGTCTTCTGAATTGATCCCCTGGATAGGATCGTCTGTCTCCTGAATAGATCCCCTGGATAGGAGCGTCTGTCTCCTGAATGGATCCCCTGGATAGGAGCGTCTGTCTCCTGAATAGATCCCCTGGATAGGAGCGTCTGTCTCCTGAATGCATACCCTGGATAGGAGCGTCTGTCTCCTGAATGGATCCTGAAAGGATCCCCTGGATAGGAGCGTCTGTCTCCTGAATGGATTCCCTCTATAGGAGCATCTGTCTCCTGAATGGATCCCCTGGATAGGAGCGTCTGTCTCCTGAATGGATCCCCTAGATAGGAGCGTCTGTCTCCTGAATGGATCCCCTGGATAGGAGCGTCTGTCTCCTGAATGGATCCCCTGGATAGGAGCGTCTGTCTCCTGAACAGATCCCCTAGATAGGAGCGTCTGTCTCCTGAACACATCCCCTAGATAGGAGCGTCTGTCTTCTGAAAGCATCCCCTGGATAGGAGCGTCTGTCTCCTGAATGCATCCCCTGGATAGTAGCGTCTGTCTCCTGAATGGATCCTGAATGGATCCCCTGGATAGGAGCGTCTGTCTCCTGAATGCATCCCCTGGATAGTAGCGTCTGTCTCCTGAATGGATCCTGAATGGATCCCCTGGATAGGAGCGTCTGTCTCCTGAATGGATCCCCTGGATAGGAGCGTCTGTCTCCTGAATGGATCCCCTGGAAAGGAGCGTCTGTCTCCTGAATGGATCCCCTGGATAGGAGCGTCTGTCTCCTGAATGGATTCCCTCTATAGGAGCATCTGTCTCCTGAATGGATCCCCTGGATAGGAGCGTCTGTCTCCTGAATGGATCCCCTAGATAGGAGCGTCTGTCTCCTGAATGGATCCCCTGGATAGGAGCGTCTGTCTCCTGAATGGATCCCCTGGATAGGAGCGTCTGTCTCCTGAATGGATCCCCTGGATAGGAGCGTCTGTCTCCTGAATGGATCCCCTGGATAGGATCGTCTGTCTCCTGAATAGATCCCTTGGATAGGAGCGTCTGTCTCCTGAATGCATCCCCTGGATAGGAGCGTCTGTCTCCTGAATGGATCCTGAATGGATCCCCTGGATAGGAGCGTCTGTCTCCTGAATGGATCCCCTGGATAGGAGCGTCTGTCTCCTGAATGGATCCCCTGGATAGGATCGTCTGTCTCCTGAATAGATCCCCTGGAAAGGAGCGTCTGTCTCCTGAATGGATCCCCTGGATAGGAGCGTCTGTCTCCTGAATGGATTCCCTCTATAGGAGCATCTGTCTCCTGAATGGATCCCCTGGATAGGAGCGTCTGTCTCCTGAATGGATCCCCTAGATAGGAGCGTCTGTCTCCTGAATGGATCCCCTCTATAGGAGCATCTGTCTCCTGAATGGATCCCCTGGATAGGAGCGTCTGTCTCCTGAATGGATCCCCTAGATAGGAGCGTCTGTCTCCTGAATGGATCCCCTGGATAGGAGCGTCTGTCTCCTGAATGGATCCCCTAGATAGGAGCGTCTGTCTCCTGAATGGATCCCCTGGATAGGAGCGTCTGTCTTCTGAATGCATCCCCTAGATAGGAGCGTCTGTCTCCTGAATGGATCCTGAATGGATCCCCTGGATAGGAGCGTCTGTCTCCTGAACAGATCCTCTGGATAGGAGCGTCTGTCTCCTGAATGGATCCCCAGGATAGGAGCGTCTGTCTCCTGAATGGATCCCCTGGATAGGAGCGTCTGTCTCCTGAATAGATCCCCTGGATAGGAGCGTCTGTCTCCTGAATGCATCCCCTGGATAGGAGCGTCTGTCTCCTGAATGGATCCTGAATGGATCCCCTGGATAGGAGCGTCTGTCTCCTGAATGGATCCCCTGGATAGGAGCGTCTGTCTCCTGAATGGATCCCCTAGATAGGAGCGTCTGTCTCCTGAATGGATCCCCTGGATAGGAGCGTCTGTCTTCTGAATGCATCCCCTAGATAGGAGCGTCTGTCTCCTGAATGGATCCTGAATGGATCCCCTGGATAGGAGCGTCTCTCTCCTGAACAGATCCCCTGGATAGGAGCGTTTGTCTCCTGAATGAATCCTGTATGAATCCCCTGGATAGGAGCATCTGTCCCCATGAATGGATCCCCTGGATAGGAGCGTCTGTCTCCTGAATGGATCCCCTAGATAGGAGCGTCTGTCTCCTGAATGGATCCCCTGGATAGGAGCGTCTGTCTCCTGAATGGATCCCCTGGATAGGAGCGTCTGTCTCCTGAACAGATCCCCTAGATTGGAGCGTCTGTCTCCTGAACACATCCCCTAGATAGGAGCGTCTGTCTTCTGAAAGCATCCCCTGGATAGGAGCATCTGTCTCCTGAATGCATCCCCTGGATAGTAGCGTCTGTCTCCTGAATGGATCCTGAATGGATCCCCTGGATAGGAGCGTCTGTCTCCTGAATGGATCCCCTGGATAGGAGCGTCTGTCTCCTGAATGGATCCCCTGGAAAGGAGCGTCTGTCTCCTGAATGGATCCCCTGGATAGGAGCGTCTGTCTCCTGAATGGATTCCCTCTATAGGAGCATCTGTCTCCTGAATGGATCCCCTGGATAGGAGCGTCTGTCTCCTGAATGGATCCCCTAGATAGGAGCGTCTGTCTCCTGAATGGATCCCCTGGATAGGAGCGTCTGTCTTCTGAATGCATCCCCTAGATAGGAGCGTCTGTCTCCTGAATGGATCCTGAATGGATCCCCTGGATAGGAGCGTCTGTCTCCTGAACAGATCCCCTGGATAGGAGCGTTTGTCTCCTGAATGAATCCTGTATGAATCCCCTGGATAGGAGCATCTGTCCCCATGAATGGATCCCCTGGATAGGAGCGTCTGTCTCCTGAATGGATCCCCTGGATAGGAGCGTCTGCCTCCTGAATGGATCCCCTGGAGAGGAGCGTCTGCCTCCTGAATGGATCCCCTGGATAGGAGCTTCTGTCTCCTGTATGGATCCCCTGGATAGGAGCGTCTGTCTCCTGAATGGATCCCTTGGATAGGAGCGTCTGTCTCCTGAATGGATCCCCTGGATAGGAGCGTCTGTCTCCTGAACAGATCCTCTGGATAGGAGCGTCTGTCTCCTGAATGGATCCCCTGGATAGGAGCGTCTGTCTCCTGAATGGATCCCCTGGATAGGAGCGTCTGTCTCCTGAATAGATCCCCTGGATAGGAGCGTCTGTCTCCTGAATGCATCCCCTGGATAGGAGCGTCTGTCTCCTGAATGGATCCTGAATGGATCCCCTGGATAGGAGCGTCTGTCTCCTGAATGGATCCCCTGGATAGGAGCGTCTGTCTCCTGAATGGATCCCCTAGATAGGAGCGTCTGTCTCCTGAATGGATCCCCTGGATAGGAGCGTCTGTCTTCTGAATGCATCCCCTAGATAGGAGCGTCTGTCTCCTGAATGGATCCTGAATGGATCCCCTGGATAGGAGCGTCTGTCTCCTGAACAGATCCCCTGGATAGGAGCGTTTGTCTCCTGAATGAATCCTGTATGAATCCCCTGGTTAGGAGCATCTGTCCCCATGAATGGATCCCCTGGATAGGAGCGTCTGTCTCCTGAATGGATCCACTGGATAGGAGCGTCTGCCTCCTGAATGGATCCCCTGGATAGGAGCGTCTGCCTCCTGAATGGATCCCCTGGATAGGAGCTTCTGTCTCCTGAATGGATCCCCTGGATAGGAGCGTCTGTCTCCTGAATGGATCCCCTGGATAGGAGCGTCTGTCTCCTGAATGGATCCCCTGGATAGGAGCGTCTGTCTCCTGAATGGATTCCCTCTATAGGAGCATCTGTCTCCTGAATGGATCCCCTGGATAGGAGCGTCTGTCTCCTGAATGGATCCCCTAGATAGGAGCGTCTGTCTCCTGAATGGATCCCCTGGATAGGAGCGTCTGTCTTCTGAATGCATCCCCTAGATAGGAGCGTCTGTCTCCTGAATGGATCCTGAATGGATCCCCTGGATAGGAGCGTCTGTCTCCTGAACAGATCCCCTGGATAGGAGCGTTTGTCTCCTGAATGAATCCTGTATGAATCCCCTGGATAGGAGCATCTGTCCCCATGAATGGATCCCCTGGATAGGAGCGTCTGTCTCCTGAATGGATCCCCTGGATAGGAGCGTCTGCCTCCTGAATGGATCCCCTGGATAGGAGCGTCTGTCTCCTGAATGGATCCCCTGGATAGGAGCGTCTGTCTCCTGAATGGATCCCTTGGATAGGAGCGTCTGTCTCCTGAATGGCTCCCCTGGATAGGAGCGTCTGTCTCCTGAATGGATCCCCTGGATAGGAGCGTCTGTCTCCTGAATGGATACCCTGGATAGGAGCGTCTGTCTCCTGAACAGATCCCCTAGATAGGAGCGTCTGTCTCCTGAATGGATCCCCTGGATGGGAGCGTCTGTCTCCTGAATGGATCCCCTGGATAGGAGCGTCTGTCTCCTGAACAGATCCCCTAGATAGGAGCGTCTGTCTCCTGAACACATCCCCTAGATAGGAGCGTCTGTCTTCTGAAAGCATCCCCTGGATAGGAGCGTCTGTCTCCTGAATGGATCCTGAATGGATCCCCTGGATAGGAACGTCTGTCTCCTGAACAGATCCTCTGGATAGGAGCGTCTGTCTCCTGAATGGATCCCCTGGATAGGAGCGTCTGTCTCCTGAATGGATCCCCTGGATAGGATTGTCTGTCTCCTGAATAGATCCCCTGGATAGGAGCGTCTGTCTCCTGAATGCATCCCCTGGATAGGAGCGTCTGTCTCCTGAATGGATCCTGAATGGATCCACTGGATAGGAGCGTCTGTCTCCTGAATGGATCCCCTGGATAGGAGCGTCTGTCTCCTGAATGGATCCCCTGGAAAGGAGCGTCTGTCTTCTGAATGGATCCCCTAGATAGGAGCGTCTGTCTCCTGAATGGATCCCCTGGATAGGAGCGTCTGTCTTCTGAATGCATCCCCTAGATAGGAGCGTCTGTCTCCTGAATGGATCCTGAATGAATCCCCTGGATAGGAGCGTCTGTCTCCTGAACAGATCCCCTGGATAGGAGCGTTTGTCTCCTGAATGAATCCTGAATGAATCCCCTGGATAGGAGCATCTGTCTCCTGAATGGATCCCCTGGATAGGAGCGTCTGTCTCCTGAATGGATCCCCTGGATAGGAGCGTCTGCCTCCTGAATGGATCCCCTGGATAGGAGCGTCTGTCTCCTGAATGGATCCCCTGGATAGGAGCGTCTGTCTCCTGAATGGATCCCTTGGATAGGAGCGTATGTCTCCTGAATGGATCCTGAATGGATCTCCTGGATAGGAGCGTCTGTCTCCTGAATGGATTCCCTCTATAGGAGCATCTGTCTCCTGAATGGATCCCCTGGATAGGAGTGTCTGTCTCCTGAATGGATCCCCTTTATAGGAGCGTCTGTCTCCTGAATGGATTCCTTCTATAGGAGCATCTGTCTCCTGAATGGATCCCCTGGATAGGAGCGTCTGCCTCCTGAATGGATCCCCTGGATAGGAGCGTCTGTCTCCTGAATGGATCCCCTGGATAGGAGCGTCTGTCTCCTGAATGGATCCCTTGGATAGGAGCGTCTGTCTCCTGAATGGCTCCCCTGGATAGGAGCGTCTGTCTCCTGAATGGATCCCCTGGATAGGAGCGTCTGTCTCCTGAATGGATACCCTGGATAGGAGCGTCTGTCTCCTGAACAGATCCCCTAGATAGGAGCGTCTGTCTCCTGAATGGATCCCCTGGATGGGAGCGTCTGTCTCCTGAATGGATCCCCTGGATAGGAGCGTCTGTCTCCTGAACAGATCCCCTAGATAGGAGCGTCTGTCTCCTGAACACATCCCCTAGATAGGAGCGTCTGTCTTCTGAAAGCATCCCCTGGATAGGAGCGTCTGTCTCCTGAATGGATCCTGAATGGATCCCCTGGATAGGAACGTCTGTCTCCTGAACAGATCCTCTGGATAGGAGCGTCTGTCTCCTGAATGGATCCCCTGGATAGGAGCGTCTGTCTCCTGAATGGATCCCCTGGATAGGATTGTCTGTCTCCTGAATAGATCCCCTGGATAGGAGCGTCTGTCTCCTGAATGCATCCCCTGGATAGGAGCGTCTGTCTCCTGAATGGATCCTGAATGGATCCACTGGATAGGAGCGTCTGTCTCCTGAATGGATCCCCTGGATAGGAGCGTCTGTCTCCTGAATGGATCCCCTGGAAAGGAGCGTCTGTCTTCTGAATGGATCCCCTAGATAGGAGCGTCTGTCTCCTGAATGGATCCCCTGGATAGGAGCGTCTGTCTTCTGAATGCATCCCCTAGATAGGAGCGTCTGTCTCCTGAATGGATCCTGAATGAATCCCCTGGATAGGAGCGTCTGTCTCCTGAACAGATCCCCTGGATAGGAGCGTTTGTCTCCTGAATGAATCCTGAATGAATCCCCTGGATAGGAGCATCTGTCTCCTGAATGGATCCCCTGGATAGGAGCGTCTGTCTCCTGAATGGATCCCCTGGATAGGAGCGTCTGCCTCCTGAATGGATCCCCTGGATAGGAGCGTCTGTCTCCTGAATGGATCCCCTGGATAGGAGCGTCTGTCTCCTGAATGGATCCCTTGGATAGGAGCGTATGTCTCCTGAATGGATCCTGAATGGATCTCCTGGATAGGAGCGTCTGTCTCCTGAATGGATTCCCTCTATAGGAGCATCTGTCTCCTGAATGGATCCCCTGGATAGGAGTGTCTGTCTCCTGAATGGATCCCCTTTATAGGAGCGTCTGTCTCCTGAATGGATTCCTTCTATAGGAGCATCTGTCTCCTGAATGGATCCCCTGGATAGGAGCGTCTGTCTCCTGAATGGATCCCCTCTATAGGAGCGTCTGTCTCCTGAATGGATCCCTTGGATAGGAGCGTCTGTCTCCTGAATGGATCCCCTGGATAGGAGCGTCTGTCTCCTGAACAGATCCCCTAGATAGGAGAGTCTGTCTCCTGAATGGATCCTGAACAGATCCCCTGGATAGGAGCGTCTGTCTCCTGAATGGATCCCCTGGATAGGAGCGTCTGTCTCCTGAATGGATCCCCTGGATAGGAGCGTCTGTCTCCTGAATGGATCCCTTGTATAGGAGCGTCTGTCTCCTGAATGGATCCCCTGGATAGGAGTGTCTGTCTCCTGAACAGATCCCCTGGATAGGAGCGTCTGTCTCCTGAATGGATCCCCTGGATAGGAGCGTCTGTCTCCTGAATGGATCCTGAATGGATCCCCTGGATAGGAGCGTCTGTCTCCTGAATGGATCCTGAATGGATCCCCTGGATAGGAGCGTCTGTCTCCTGAATGGATCCTGAATGGATCCCCTGGATAGGAGCGTCTGTCTCCTGAATGGATCCCCTGGATAGGAGCGTCTGTCTCCTGAATGGATACCCTGGATAGGAGCGTCTGTCTCCTGAACAGATCCCCTAGATAGGAGCGTCTGTCTCCTGAATGGATCCCCTGGATAGGAGCGTCTGTCTCCTGAATGGATCCCCTGGATAGGAGCGTCTGTCTCCTGAACAGATCCCCTAGATAGGAGCGTCTGTCTCTTGAACACATCCCCTAGATAGGAGCGTCTGTCTTCTGAAAGCATCCCTGGATAGGAGCGTCTGTCTCCTGAATGGATCCCCTGGATAGGAGCGTCTGTCTCCTGAACAGATCCCCTAGATAGGAGCGTCTGTCTCTTGAACACATCCCCTAGATAGGAGCGTCTGTCTCCTGAATGGATCCCCTGGATAGGAGCGTCTGTCTCCTGAATGGATTCCCTCTATAGGAGCATCTGTCTCCTGAATGGATCCCCTGGATAGGAGCGTCTGTCTCCTGAATGGATCCCCTAGATAGGAGCGTCTGTCTCCTGAATGGATCCCCTGGATAGGAGCGTCTGTCTTCTGAATGCATCCCCTAGATAGGAGCGTCTGTCTCCTGAATGGATCCTGAATGGATCCCCTGGATAGGAGCGTCTGTCTCCTGAACAGATCCCCTGGATAGGAGCGTATGTCTCCTGAATGGATCCTGAATGGATCCCCTGGATAGGAGCGTCTGTCTCCTGAATGGATTCCCTCTATAGGAGCAGCTGTCTCCTGAATGGATCCCCTGGATAGGAGTGTCTGTCTCCTGAATGGATCCCCTCTATAGGAGCGTCTGTCTCCTGAATGGATTCCTTCTATAGGAGCATCTGTCTCCTGAATGGATCCCCTGGATAGGAGCGTCTGTCTCCTGAATGGATCCCCTCTATAGGAGCGTCTGTCTCCTGAATGGATCCCTTGGATAGGAGCGTCTGTCTCCTGAATGGATCCCCTGGATAGGAGCGTCTGTCTCCTGAACAGATCCCCTAGATAGGAGAGTCTGTCTCCTGAATGGATCCTGAACAGATCCCCTGGATAGGAGCGTCTGTCTCCTGAATGGATCCCCTGGATAGGAGCGTCTGTCTCCTGAATGGATCCCCTGGATAGGAGCGTCTGTCTCCTGAATGGATCCCTTGTATAGGAGCGTCTGTCTCCTGAATGGATCCCCTGGATAGGAGCGTCTGTCTCCTGAACAGATCCCCTGGATAGGAGCGTCTGTCTCCTGAATGGATCCCCTGGATAGGAGCGTCTGTCTCCTGAATGGATCCTGAATGGATCCCCTGGATAGGAGCGTCTGTCTCCTGAATGGATCCCCTGGATAGGAGCGTATGTCTCCTGAATGGATCCTGAATGGATCCCCTGGATAGGAGCGTCTGTCTCCTGAATGGATTCCCTCTATAGGAGCATCTGTCTCCTGAATGGATCCCCTGGATAGGAGTGTCTGTCTCCTGAATGGATCCCCTCTATAGGAGCGTCTGTCTCCTGAATGGATTCCTTCTATAGGAGCATCTTTCTCCTGAATGGATCCCCTGGATAGGAGCGTCTGTCTCCTGAATGGATCCCCTCTATAGGAGCGTCTGTCTCCTGAATGGATCACTTGGATAGGAGCGTCTGTCTCCTGAATGGAACCCCTGGATAGGAGCGTCTGTCTCCTGAACAGATCCCCTAGATAGGAGAGTCTGTCTCCTGAATGGATCCTGAACAGATCCCCTGGATAGGAGCGTCTGTCTCCTGAATGGATCCCCTGGATTGGAGCGTCTGTCTCCTGAATGGATCCCCTGGATAGGAGCGTCTGTCTCCTGAATGGATCCCTTGTATAGGAGCGTCTGTCTCCTGAATGGATCCCCTGGATAGGAGCGTCTGTCTCCTGAACAGATCCCCTGGATAGGAGCGTCTGTCTCCTGAATGGATCCCCTGGATAGGAGCGTCTGTCTCCTGAATGGATCCTGAATGGATCCCCTGGATAGGAGCGTCTGTCTCCTGAATGGATCCTGAATGGATCCCCTGGATAGGAGCGTCTGTCTCCTGAATGGATCCCCTGGATAGGAGCGTCTGTCTCCTGAATGGATCCTGAATGGATCCCCTGGATAGGAGCGTCTGTCTCCTGAATGGATCCCCTGGATAGGAGCGTCTGTCTCCTGAATGGATCCCCTGGAAAGGAGCGTCTGTCTCCTGAATGGATCCCCTGGATAGGATCGTCTGTCTCCTGAATAGATCCCTTGGATAGGAGCGTCTGTCTCCTGAATGGATCCCCTGGATAGGAGCGTCTGTCTCCTGAATAGATCCCCTGGATAGGAGTGTCTGTCTCCTGAATGCATCCCCTGGATAGGAGCGTCTGTCTCCTGAATGGATCCTGAATGGATCCCCTGGATAGGATCGTCTGTCTCCTGAATAGATCCCCTGGATAGGAGTGTCTGTCTCCTGAATGGATCCCCTCTATAGGAGCGTCTGTCTCCTGAATGGATTCCTTCTATAGGAGCATCTGTCTCCTGAATGGATCCCTTGGATAGGAGCGTCTGTCTCCTGAATGGATCCCCTGGATGGGAGCGTCTGTCTCCTGAACAGATCCCCTAGATAGGAGAGTCTGTCTCCTGAATGGATCCTGAACAGATCCCCTGGATAGGAGCGTCTGTCTCCTGAATGGATCCCCTGGATAGGAGCGTCTGTCTCCTGAATGGATCCCCTGGATAGGAGCGTCTGTCTCCTGAATGGATCCCTTGTATAGGAGCGTCTGTCTCCTGAATGGATCCCCTGGATAGGAGCGTCTGTCTCCTGAACAGATCCCCTGGATAGGAGCGTCTGTCTCCTGAATGGATCCCCTCTATAGGAGCGTCTGTCTCCTGAATGGATCCCTTGGATAGGAGCGTCTGTCTCCTGAATGGATCCCCTGGATGGGAGCGTCTGTCTCCTGAACAGATCCTCTAGATAGGAGAGTCTGTCTCCTGAATGGATCCTGAACAGATCCCCTGGATAGGAGCGTCTGTCTCCTGAATGGATCCCCTGGATAGGAGCGTCTGTCTCCTGAATGGATCCCCTGGATAGGAGCGTCTGTCTCCTGAATGGACCCCTTGTATAGGAGCGTCTGTCTCCTGAATGGATCCCCTGGATAGGAGAGTCTGTCTCCTGAACAGATCCCCTGGATAGGAGCGTCTGTCTCCTGAATGGATCCCCTGGATAGGAGCGTCTGTCTCCTGAATGGATCCTGAATGGATCCCCTGGATAGGAGCGTCTGTCTTCTGAATGGATCCTGAATGGATCCCCTGGATAGGAGCGTCTGTCTCCTGAATGGATCCCCTGGATAGGAGCGTCTGTCTCCTGAATGGATCCTGAATGGATCCCCTGGATAGGAGCGTCTGTCTCCTGAATGGATCCCCTGGATAGGAGCGTCTGTCTCCTGAATGGATCCCCTGGATAGGAGCGTCTGTCTCCTGAATGGATCCCCTGGATAGGATCGTCTGTCTCCTGAATAGATCCCTTGGATAGGAGCGTCTGTCTCCTGAATGGATCCCCTGGATAGGAGCGTCTGTCTCCTGAATAGATCCCCTGGATAGGAGCGTCTGTCTCCTGAATGCAACCCCTGGATAGGAGCGTCTGTCTCCTGAATGGATCCTGAATGGATCCCCTGGATAGGAGCGTCTGTCTCCTGAATGGATCCCCTGGATAGGAGCGTCTGTCTCCTGAATGGATCCCCTGGATAGGATCGTCTGTCTCCTGAATAGATCCCTTGGATAGGAGCGTCTGTCTCCTGAATGGATCCCCTGGATAGGAGCGTCTGTCTCCTGAATAGATCCCCTGGATAGGAGCGTCTGTCTCCTGAATGGATCCCCTAGATAGGAGCGTCTGTCTCCTGAATGGATCCCCTGGATAGGAGCGTCTGTCTCCTGAATGGATCCTGAATGGATCCCCTAGATAGGAGCGTCTGTCTTCTGAAAGCATCCCTGGATAGGAGCGTCTGTCTCCTGAATGGATCCCCTGGATAGGAGCGTCTGTCTCCTGAACAGATCCCCTAGATAGGAGCGTCTGTCTCTTGAACACATCCCCTAGATAGGAGCGTCTGTCTCCTGAATGGATCCCCTGGATAGGAGCGTCTGTCTCCTGAATGGATTCCCTCTATAGGAGCATCTGTCTCCTGAATGGATCCCCTGGATAGGAGCGTCTGTCTCCTGAATGGATCCCCTAGATAGGAGCGTCTGTCTCCTGAATGGATCCCCTGGATAGGAGCGTCTGTCTTCTGAATGCATCCCCTAGATAGGAGCGTCTGTCTCCTGAATGGATCCTGAATGGATCCCCTGGATAGGAGCGTCTGTCTCCTGAACAGATCCCCTGGATAGGAGCGTATGTCTCCTGAATGGATCCTGAATGGATCCCCTGGATAGGAGCGTCTGTCTCCTGAATGGATTCCCTCTATAGGAGCATCTGTCTCCTGAATGGATCCCCTGGATAGGAGCGTCTGTCTCCTGAATGGATCCCCTCTATAGGAGCGTCTGTCTCCTGAATGGATTCCTTCTATAGGAGCATCTGTCTCCTGAATGGATCCCCTGGATAGGAGCGTCTGTCTCCTGAATGGATCCCCTCTATAGGAGCGTCTGTCTCCTGAATGGATCCCTTGGATAGGAGCGTCTGTCTCCTGAATGGATCCCCTGGATAGGAGCGTCTGTCTCCTGAACAGATCCCCTAGATAGGAGAGTCTGTCTCCTGAATGGATCCTGAACAGATCCCCTGGATAGGAGCGTCTGTCTCCTGAATGGATCCCCTGGATAGGAGCGTCTGTCTCCTGAATGGATCCCCTGGATAGGAGCGTCTGTCTCCTGAATGGATCCCTTGTATAGGAGCGTCTGTCTCCTGAATGGATCCCCTGGATAGGAGCGTCTGTCTCCTGAACAGATCCCCTGGATAGGAGCGTCTGTCTCCTGAATGGATCCCCTGGATAGGAGCGTCTGTCTCCTGAATGGATCCTGAATGGATCGCCTGGATAGGAGCGTCTGTCTCCTGAATGGATCCTGAATGGATCCCCTGGATAGGAGCGTCTGTCTCCTGAATAGATCCCCTGGATAGGAGCGTCTGTCTCCTGAATGCATCCCCTGGATAGGAGCGTCTGTCTCCTGAATGGATCCTGAATGGATCCCCTGGATAGGAGCGTCTGTCTCCTGAATGGATCCCCTGGATAGGAGCGTCTGTCTCCTGAATGGATCCCCTGGATAGGATCGTCTGTCTCCTGAATAGATCCCTTGGATAGGAGCGTCTGTCTCCTGAATGGATCCCCTGGATAGGAGCGTCTGTCTCCTGAATAGATCCCCTGGATAGGAGCGTCTGTCTCCTGAATGGATCCCCTAGATAGGAGCGTCTGTCTCCTGAATGGATCCCCTGGATAGGAGCGTCTGTCTCCTGAATGGATCCTGAATGGATCCCCTAGATAGGAGCGTCTGTCTTCTGAAAGCATCCCTGGATAGGAGCGTCTGTCTCCTGAATGGATCCCCTGGATAGGAGCGTCTGTCTCCTGAACAGATCCCCTAGATAGGAGCGTCTGTCTCTTGAACACATCCCCTAGATAGGAGCGTCTGTCTCCTGAATGGATCCCCTGGATAGGAGCGTCTGTCTCCTGAATGGATTCCCTCTATAGGAGCATCTGTCTCCTGAATGGATCCCCTGGATAGGAGCGTCTGTCTCCTGAATGGATCCCCTAGATAGGAGCGTCTGTCTCCTGAATGGATCCCCTGGATAGGAGCGTCTGTCTTCTGAATGCATCCCCTAGATAGGAGCGTCTGTCTCCTGAATGGATCCTGAATGGATCCCCTGGATAGGAGCGTCTGTCTCCTGAACAGATCCCCTGGATAGGAGCGTATGTCTCCTGAATGGATCCTGAATGGATCCCCTGGATAGGAGCGTCTGTCTCCTGAATGGATTCCCTCTATAGGAGCATCTGTCTCCTGAATGGATCCCCTGGATAGGAGCGTCTGTCTCCTGAACAGATCCCCTGGATAGGAGCGTCTGTCTCCTGAATGGATCCCCTGGATAGGAGCGTCTGTCTCCTGAATGGATCCCCTGGATAGGAGCGTCTGTCTCCTGAATGGATCCTGAATGGATCGCCTGGATAGGAGCGTCTGTCTCCTGAATGGATCCTGAATGGATCCCCTGGATAGGAGCGTCTGTCTCCTGAATAGATCCCCTGGATAGGAGCGTCTGTCTCCTGAATGCATCCCCTGGATAGGAGCGTCTGTCTCCTGAATGGATCCTGAATGGATCCCCTGGATAGGAGCGTCTGTCTCCTGAATGGATCCCCTGGATAGGAGCGTCTGTCTCCTGAATGGATCCCCTGGATAGGATCGTCTGTCTCCTGAATAGATCCCTTGGATAGGAGCGTCTGTCTCCTGAATGGATCCCCTGGATAGGAGCGTCTGTCTCCTGAATAGATCCCCTGGATAGGAGCGTCTGTCTCCTGAATGGATCCCCTAGATAGGAGCGTCTGTCTCCTGAATGGATCCCCTGGATAGGAGCGTCTGTCTCCTGAATGGATCCTGAATGGATCCCCTAGATAGGAGCGTCTGTCTTCTGAAAGCATCCCTGGATAGGAGCGTCTGTCTCCTGAATGGATCCCCTGGATAGGAGCGTCTGTCTCCTGAACAGATCCCCTAGATAGGAGCGTCTGTCTCTTGAACACATCCCCTAGATAGGAGCGTCTGTCTCCTGAATGGATCCCCTGGATAGGAGCGTCTGTCTCCTGAATGGATTCCCTCTATAGGAGCATCTGTCTCCTGAATGGATCCCCTGGATAGGAGCGTCTGTCTCCTGAATGGATCCCCTAGATAGGAGCGTCTGTCTCCTGAATGGATCCCCTGGATAGGAGCGTCTGTCTTCTGAATGCATCCCCTAGATAGGAGCGTCTGTCTCCTGAATGGATCCTGAATGGATCCCCTGGATAGGAGCGTCTGTCTCCTGAACAGATCCCCTGGATAGGAGCGTATGTCTCCTGAATGGATCCTGAATGGATCCCCTGGATAGGAGCGTCTGTCTCGTGAATGGATTCCCTCTATAGGAGCATCTGTCTCCTGAATGGATCCCCTGGATAGGAGCGTCTGTCTCCTGAATGGATCCCCTCTATAGGAGCGTCTGTCTCCTGAATGGATTCCTTCTATAGGAGCGTCTGTCTCCTGAATGGATTCCCTCTATAGGAGCATCTGTCTCCTGAATGGATCCCCTGGATAGGAGCGTCTGTCTCCTGAATGGATCCCCTCTATAGGAGCGTCTGTCTCCTGAATGGATTCCTTCTATAGGAGCATCTGTCTCCTGAATGGATCCCCTGGATAGGAGCGTCTGTCTCCTGAATGGATCCCCTCTATAGGAGCGTCTGTCTCCTGAATGGATCCCTTGGATAGGAGCGTCTGTCTCCTGAATGGATCCCCTGGATAGGAGCGTCTGTCTCCTGAATGGATCCCCTGGATAGGAGCGTCTGTCTCCTGAATGGATCCCCTGGATAGGAGCGTCTGTCTCCTGAATGGATCCCTTGTATAGGAGCGTCTGTCTCCTGAATGGATCCCCTGGATAGGAGCGTCTGTCTCCTGAACAGATCCCCTGGATAGGAGCGTCTGTCTCCTGAATGGATCCCCTGGATAGGAGCGTCTGTCTCCTGAATGGATCCTGAATGGATCCCCTGGATAGGAGCGTCTGTCTCCTGAATGGATCCTGAATGGATCCCCTGGATAGGAGCGTCTGTCTCCTGAATGGATCCCCTGGATAGGAGCGTCTGTCTCCTGAATGGATCCTGAATGGATCCCCTGGATAGGAGCGTCTGTCTCCTGAATGGATCCCCTGGATAGGAGCGTCTATCTCCTGAATGGATCCCCTGGAAAGGAGCGTCTGTCTCCTGAATGGATCCCCTGGATAGGATCGTCTGTCTCCTGAATAGATCCCTTGGATAGGAGCGTCTGTCTCCTGAATGAATCCCCTGGATAGGAGCGTCTGTCTCCTGAATAGATCCCCTGGATAGGAGTGTCTGTCTCCTGAATGCATCCCCTGGATAGGAGCGTCTGTCTCCTGAATGGATCCTGAATGGATCCCCTGGATAGGATCGTCTGTCTCCTGAATAGATCCCCTGGATAGGAGTGTCTGTCTCCTGAATGGATCCCCTCTATAGGAGCGTCTGTCTCCTGAATGGATTCCTTCTATAGGAGCATCTGTCTCCTGAATGGATCCCCTGGATAGGAGCGTCTGTCTCCTGAATGGATCCCCTCTATAGGAGCGTCTGTCTCCTGAATGGATCCCTTGGATAGGAGCGTCTGTCTCCTGAATGGATCCCCTGGATAGGAGCGTCTGTCTCCTGAACAGATCCCCTAGATAGGAGAGTCTGTCTCCTGAATGGATCCTGAACAGATCCCCTGGATAGGAGCGTCTGTCTCCTGAATGGATCCCCTGGATAGGAGCGTCTGTCTCCTGAATGGATCCCCTGGATAGGAGCGTCTGTCTCCTGAATGGATCCCTTGTATAGGAGCGTCTGTCTCCTGAATGGATCCCCTGGATAGGAGCGTCTGTCTCCTGAACAGATCCCCTGGATAGGAGCGTCTGTCTCCTGAATGGATCCCCTGGATAGGAGCGTCTGTCTCCTGAATGGATCCTGAATGGATCCCCTGGATAGGAGCGTCTGTCTTCTGAATGGATCCTGAATGGATCCCCTGGATAGGAGCGTCTGTCTCCTGAATGGATCCCCTGGATAGGAGCGTCTGTCTCCTGAATGGATCCTGAATGGATCCCCTGGATAGGAGCGTCTGTCTCCTGAATGGATCCCCTGGATAGGAGCGTCTGTCTCCTGAATGGATCCCCTGGATAGGATCGTCTGTCTCCTGAATAGATCCCTTGGATAGGAGCGTCTGTCTCCTGAATGGATCCCCTGGATAGGAGCGTCTGTCTCCTGAACAGATCCCCTGGATAGGAGCGTCTGTCTCCTGAATGGATCCCCTGGATAGGAGCGTCTGTCTCCTGAATGGATCCTGAATGGATCCCCTGGATAGGAGCGTCTGTCTTCTGAATGGATCCTGAATGGATCCCCTGGATAGGAGCGTCTGTCTCCTGAATGGATCCCCTGGATAGGAGCGTCTGTCTCCTGAATGGATCCTGAATGGATCCCCTGGATAGGAGCGTCTGTCTCCTGAATGGATCCCCTGGATAGGAGCGTCTGTCTCCTGAATGGATCCCCTGGATAGGATCGTCTGTCTCCTGAATAGATCCCTTGGATAGGAGCGTCTGTCTCCTGAATGGATCCCCTGGATAGGAGCGTCTGTCTCCTGAATAGATCCCCTGGATAGGAGCGTCTGTCTCCTGAATGCATCCCCTGGATAGGAGCGTCTGTCTCCTGAATGGATCCTGAATGGATCCCATGGATAGGAGCGTCTGTCTCCTGAATGGATCCCCTGGATAGGAGCGTCTGTCTCCTGAATGGATCCCCTGGATAGGAGCGTCTGTCTCCTGAATGGATCCCTTGTATAGGAGCGTCTGTCTCCTGAATGGATCCCCTGGATAGGAGCGTCTGTCTCCTGAACAGATCCCCTGGATAGGAGCGTCTGTCTCCTGAATGGATCCCCTGGATAGGAGCATCTGTCTCCTGAATGGATCCTGAATGGATCCCCTGGATAGGAGCGTCTGTCTTCTGAATGGATCCTGAATGGATCCCCTGGATAGGAGCGTCTGTCTCCTGAATGGATCCCCTGGATAGGAGCGTCTGTCTCCTGAATGGATCCTGAATGGATCCCCTGGATAGGAGCGTCTGTCTCCTGAATGGATCCCCTGGATAGGAGCGTCTGTCTCCTGAATGGATCCCCTGGATAGGAGCGTCTGTCTCCTGAATGGATCCCCTGGATAGGATCGTCTGTCTCCTGAATAGATCCCTTGGATAGGAGCGTCTGTCTCCTGAATGGATCCCCTGGATAGGAGCGTCTGTCTCCTGAATAGATCCCCTGGATAGGAGCGTCTGTCTCCTGAATGCATCCCCTGGATAGGAGCGTCTGTCTCCTGAATGGATCCTGAATGGATCCCCTGGATAGGAGCGTCTGTCTCCTGAATGGATCCCCTGGATAGGAGCGTCTGTCTCCTGAATGGATCCCCTGGATAGGATCGTCTGTCTCCTGAATAGATCCCTTGGATAGGAGCGTCTGTCTCCTGAATGGATCCCCTGGATAGGAGCGTCTGTCTCCTGAATAGATCCCCTGGATAGGAGCGTCTGTCTCCTGAATGCATCCCCTGGATAGGAGCGTCTGTCTCCTGAATGGATCCTGAATGGATCCCCTGGATAGGAGCGTCTGTCTTCTGAATTGATCCCCTGGATAGGATCGTCTGTCTCCTGAATAGATCCCCTGGATAGGAGCGTCTGTCTCCTGAATGGATCCCCTGGATAGGAGCGTCTGTCTCCTGAATAGATCCCCTGGATAGGAGCGTCTGTCTCCTGAATGCATACCCTGGATAGGAGCGTCTGTCTCCTGAATGGATCCTGAAAGGATCCCCTGGATAGGAGCGTCTGTCTCCTGAATGGATTCCCTCTATAGGAGCATCTGTCTCCTGAATGGATCCCCTGGATAGGAGCGTCTGTCTCCTGAATGGATCCCCTAGATAGGAGCGTCTTTCTCCTGAATGGATCCCCTGGATAGGAGCGTCTGTCTCCTGAATGGATCCCCTGGATAGGAGCGTCTGTCTCCTATACAGATCCCCTAGATAGGAGCGTCTGTCTCCTGAACACATCCCCTAGATAGGAGCGTCTGTCTTCTGAAAGCATCCCCTGGATAGGAGCGTCTGTCTCTTAATGCATCCCCTGGATAGTAGCGTCTGTCTCCTGAATGGATCCTGAATGGATCCCCTGGATAGGAGCGTCTGTCTCCTGAATGCATCCCCTGGATAGTAGCGTCTGTCTCCTGAATGGATCCTGAATGGATCCCCTGGATAGGAGCGTCTGTCTCCTGAATGGATCCCCTGGATAGGAGCGTCTGTCTCCTGAATGGATCCCCTGGAAAGGAGCGTCTGTCTCCTGAATGGATCCCCTGGATAGGAGCGTCTGTCTCCTGAATGGATTCCCTCTATAGGAGCATCTGTCTCCTGAATGGATCCCCTGGATAGGAGCGTCTGTCTCCTGAATGGATCCCCTAGATAGGAGCGTCTGTCTCCTGAATGGATCCCCTGGATAGGAGCGTCTGTCTCCTGAATGGATCCCCTGGATAGGAGCGTCTGTCTCCTGAATGGATCCCCTGGATAGGAGCGTCTGTCTCCTGAATGGATCCCCTGGATAGGATCGTCTGTCTCCTGAATAGATCCCTTGGATAGGAGCGTCTGTCTCCTGAATGCATCCCCTGGATAGGAGCGTCTGTCTCCTGAATGGATCCTGAATGGATCCCCTGGATAGGAGCGTCTGTCTCCTGAATGGATCCCCTGGATAGGAGCGTCTGTCTCCTGAATGGATCCCCTGGATAGGATCGTCTGTCTCCTGAATAGATCCCTTGGATAGGAGCGTCTGTCTCCTGAATGGATCCCCTGGATAGGAGCGTCTGTCTCCCGAATAGATCCCCTGGATAGGAGCGTCTGTCTCCTGAATGCATCCCCTGGATAGGAGCGTCTGTCTCCTGAATGGATCCTGAATGGATCCCCTGGATAGGAGCGTCTGTCTCCTGAATGGATCCCCTGGATAGGATCGTCTGTCTCCTGAATAGATCCCCTGGATAGGAGCGTCTGTCTCCTGAATGGATCCCCTGGATAGGAGCGTCTGTCTCCTGAATAGATCCCCTGGATAGGAGCGTCTGTCTCCTGAATGCATACCCTGGATAGGAGCGTCTGTCTCCTGAATGGATCCTGAAAGGATCCCCTGGATAGGAGCGTCTGTCTCCTGAATGGATCCCCTGGATAGAAGCGTCTGTCTCCTGAATGGATCCCCTGGAAAGGAGCGTCTGTCTCCTGAATGGATCCCCTGGATAGGAGCGTCTGTCTCCTGAATGGATTCCCTCTATAGGAGCATCTGTCTCCTGAATGGATCCCCTGGATAGGAGCGTCTGTCTCCTGAATGGATCCCCTAGATAGGAGCGTCTGTCTCCTGAATGGATCCCCTCTATAGGAGCATCTGTCTCCTGAATGGATCCCCTGGATAGGAGCGTCTGTCTCCTGAATGGATCCCCTAGATAGGAGCGTCTGTCTCCTGAATGGATCCCCTGGATAGGAGCGTCTGTCTCCTGAATGGATCCCCTAGATAGGAGCGTCTGTCTCCTGAATGGATCCCCTGGATAGGAGCGTCTGTCTTCTGAATGCATCCCCTAGATAGGAGCGTCTGTCTCCTGAATGGATCCTGAATGGATCCCCTGGATAGGAGCGTCTGTCTCCTGAACAGATCCTCTGGATAGGAGCGTCTGTCTCCTGAATGGATCCCCTGGATAGGAGCGTCTGTCTCCTGAATGGATCCCCTGGATAGGAGCGTCTGTCTCCTGAATAGATCCCCTGGATAGGAGCGTCTGTCTCCTGAATGCATCCCCTGGATAGGAGCGTCTGTCTCCTGAATGGATCCTGAATGGATCCCCTGGATAGGAGCGTCTGTCTCCTGAATGGATCCCCTGGATAGGAGCGTCTGTCTCCTGAATGGATCCCCTAGATAGGAGCGTCTGTCTCCTGAATGGATCCCCTGGATAGGAGCGTCTGTCTTCTGAATGCATCCCCTAGATAGGAGCGTCTGTCTCCTGAATGGATCCTGAATGGATCCCCTGGATAGGAGCGTCTGTCTCCTGAACAGATCCCCTGGATAGGAGCGTTTGTCTCCTGAATGAATCCTGTATGAATCCCCTGGATAGGAGCATCTGTCCCCATGAATGGATCCCCTGGATAGGAGCGTCTGTCTCCTGAATGGATCCCCTAGATAGGAGCGTCTGTCTCCTGAATGGATCCCCTGGATAGGAGCGTCTGTCTCCTGAATGGATCCCCTGGATAGGAGCGTCTGTCTCCTGAACAGATCCCCTAGATAGGAGCGTCTGTCTCCTGAACACATCCCCTAGATAGGAGCGTCTGTCTTCTGAAAGCATCCCCTGGATAGGAGCATCTGTCTCCTGAATGCATCCCCTGGATAGTAGCGTCTGTCTCCTGAATGGATCCTGAATGGATCCCCTGGATAGGAGCGTCTGTCTCCTGAATGGATCCCCTGGATAGGAGCGTCTGTCTCCTGAATGGATCCCCTGGAAAGGAGCGTCTGTCTCCTGAATGGATCCCCTGGATAGGAGCGTCTGTCTCCTGAATGGATTCCCTCTATAGGAGCATCTGTCTCCTGAATGGATCCCCTGGATAGGAGCGTCTGTCTCCTGAATGGATCCCCTAGATAGGAGCGTCTGTCTCCTGAATGGATCCCCTGGATAGGAGCGTCTGTCTTCTGAATGCATCCCCTAGATAGGAGCGTCTGTCTCCTGAATGGATCCTGAATGGATCCCCTGGATAGGAGCGTCTGTCTCCTGAACAGATCCCCTGGATAGGAGCGTTTGTCTCCTGAATGAATCCTGTATGAATCCCCTGGATAGGAGCATCTGTCCCCATGAATGGATCCCCTGGATAGGAGCGTCTGTCTCCTGAATGCATCCCCTGGATAGGAGCGTCTGTCTCCTGAATGGATCCTGAATGGATCCCCTGGATAGGAGCGTCTGTCTCCTGAATGGATCCCCTGGATAGGAGCGTCTGTCTCCTGAATGGATCCCCTGGATAGGATCGTCTGTCTCCTGAATAGATCCCCTGGATAGGAGCGTCTGTCTCCTGAATGGATCACCTGGATAGGAGCGTCTGTCTCCTGAATAGATCCCCTGGATAGGAGCGTCTGTCTCCTGAATGCATCCCCTGGATAGGAGCGTCTGTCTCCTGAATGGATCCTGAATGGATCCCCTGGATAGGAGCGTCTGTCTCCTGAATGGATCCCCTGGATAGGAGCGTCTGTCTCCTGAATGGATCCTCTGGATAGGAGCGTCTGTCTCCTGAATGGATCACCTGGATAGGAGCGTCTGTCTCCTGAATGGATACCCTGGATAGGAGCGTCTGTCTCCTGAACAGATCCCCTGGATAGGAGCGTCTTTCTCCTGAATGGATCCCCTGGATAGGAGTGTCTGTCTCCTGAATGGATCCCCTGGATAGGAGCGTCTGTCTCCTGAATGGATCCCCTGGATAGGAGCGTCTGTCTCCTGAATGGATCCTCTGGATAGGAGCGTCTGTCTCCTGAATGGATCCCCTGGATAGGAGCGTCTGTCTCCTGAATGGATACCCTGGATAGGAGTGTCTGTCTCCTGAACAGATCCCCTGGATAGGAGCGTCTTTCTCCTGAATGGATCCCCTGGATAGGAGCGTCTGTCTCCTGAATGGATCCCCTGGATAGGAGCGTCTGTCTCCTGAACAGATCCCCTAGATAGGAGCGTCTGTCTCCTGAACACATCCCCTAGATAGGAGCGTCTGTCTTCTGAAAGCATCCCCTGGATAGGAGCGTCTGTCTCCTGAATGGATCCTGAATGGATCCCCTGGATAGGAGCGTCTGTCTCCTGAATGGATCCCCTGGATAGGAGCGTCTGTCTCCTGAACAGATCCCCTAGATAGGAGCGTCTGTCTCCTGAACACATCCCCTAGATAGGAGCGTCTGTCTTCTGAAAGCATCCCCTGGATAGGAGCGTCTGTCTCCTGAATGGATCCTGAATGGATCCCCTGGATAGGAGCGTCTGTCTCCTGAATGGATCCCCTGGATAGGAGCGTCTGTCTCCTGAACAGATCCCCTAGATAGGAGCGTCTGTCTCCTGAACACATCCCCTAGATAGGAGCGTCTGTCTTCTGAAAGCATCCCCTGGATAGGAGCGTCTGTCTCCTGAATGGATCCTGAATGGATCCCCTGGATAGGAGCGTCTGTCTCCTGAATGGATCCCCTGGATAGGAGCGTCTGTCTCCTGAACAGATCCCCTAGATAGGAGCGTCTGTCTCCTGAACACATCCCCTAGATAGGAGCGTCTGTCTTCTGAAAGCTTCCCCTGGATAGGAGCGTCTGTCTCGTGAATGGATCCTGAATGGATCCCCTGGATAGGAACGTCTGTCTCCTGAACAGATCCCCTGGATAGGAGCGTCTGTCTCCTGAATGGATCCCCTGCATAGGAGCGTCTGTCTCCTGAATGGATCCCCTGGATAGGATCGTCTGTCTCCTGAATAGATCCCCTGGATAGGAGCGTCTGTCTACTGAATGCATCCCCTGGATAGGAGCGTCTGTCTCCTGAATGGATCCTGAATGGATCCCCTGGATAGGAGCGTCTGTCTCCTGAATGGATCCCCTGGATAGGAGCGTCTGTCTCCTGAATGGATCCCCTGGATAGGATCGTCTGTCTCCTGAATAGATCCCCTGGATAGGAGCGTCTGTCTCCTGAATGGATCACCTGGATAGGAGCGTCTGTCTCCTGAATAGATCCCCTGGATAGGAGCGTCTGTCTCCTGAATGCATCCCCTGGATAGGAGCGTCTGTCTCCTGAATGGATCCTGAATGGATCCCCTGGATAGGAGCGTCTGTCTCCTGAATGGATCCCCTGGATAGGAGCGTCTGTCTCCTGAATGGATCCCCTGGATAGGAGTGTCTGTCTCCTGAATGGATCCCCTGGATAGGAGCGTCTGTCTCCTGAATGGATCCCCTGGATAGGAGCGTCTGTCTCCTGAATGGATCCTCTGGATAGGAGCGTCTGTCTCCTGAATGGATCCCCTGGATAGGAGCGTCTGTCTCCTGAATGGATACCCTGGATAGGAGCGTCTGTCTCCTGAACAGATCCCCTGGATAGGAGCGTCTTTCTCCTGAATGGATCCCCTGGATAGGAGCGTCTGTCTCCTGAATGGATCCCCTGGATAGGAGCGTCTGTCTCCTGAACAGATCCCCTAGATAGGAGCGTCTGTCTCCTGAACACATCCCCTAGATAGGAGCGTCTGTCTTCTGAAAGCATCCCCTGGATAGGAGCGTCTGTCTCCTGAATGGATCCTGAATGGATCCCCTGGATAGGAGCGTCTGTCTCCTGAATGGATCCCCTGGATAGGAGCGTCTGTCTCCTGAACAGATCCCCTAGATAGGAGCGTCTGTCTCCTGAACACATCCCCTAGATAGGAGCGTCTGTCTTCTGAAAGCATCCCCTGGATAGGAGCGTCTGTCTCCTGAATGGATCCTGAATGGATCCCCTGGATAGGAGCGTCTGTCTCCTGAATGGATCCCCTGGATAGGAGCGTCTGTCTCCTGAACAGATCCCCTAGATAGGAGCGTCTGTCTCCTGAACACATCCCCTAGATAGGAGCGTCTGTCTTCTGAAAGCATCCCCTGGATAGGATCGTCTGTCTCCTGAATGGATCCTGAATGGATCCCCTGGATAGGAGCGTCTGTCTCCTGAATGGATCCCCTGGATAGGAGCGTCTGTCTCCTGAACGGATCCCCTAGATAGGAGCGTCTGTCTCCTGAACACATCCCCTAGATAGGAGCGTCTGTCTTCTGAAAGCATCCCCTGGATAGGAGCGTCTGTCTCCTGAATGGATCCTGAATGGATCCCCTGGATAGGAACGTCTGTCTCCTGAACAGATCCCCTGGATAGGAGCGTCTGTCTCCTGAATGGATCCCCTGGATAGGAGCGTCTGTCTCCTGAATGGATCCCCTGGATAGGATCGTCTGTCTCCTGAATAGATCCCCTGGATAGGAGCGTCTGTCTCCTGAATGCATCCCCTGGATAGGAGCGTCTGTCTCCTGAATGGATCCTGAATGGATCCCCTGGATAGGAGCGTCTGTCTCCTGAATGGATCCCCTGGATAGGAGCGTCTGTCTCCTGAATGGATCCCCTGGATAGGATCGTCTGTCTCCTGAATAGATCCCCTGGATAGGAGTGTCTGTCTCCTGAATGGATCACCTGGATAGGAGCGTCTGTCTCCTGAATAGATCCCCTGGATAGGAGCGTCTGTCTCCTGAATGCATCCCCTGGATAGGAGCGTCTGTCTCCTGAATGGATCCTGAATGGATCCCCTGGATAGGAGCGTCTGTCTCCTGAATGGATCCCCTGGATAGGAGCGTCTGTCTCCTGAATGGATCCCCTGGATAGGAGCGTCTGTCTCCTGAATGGATACCCTGGATAGGAGCGTCTGTCTCCTGAACAGATCCCCTGGATAGGAGCGTCTTTCTCCTGAATGGATCCCCTGGATAGGAGCGTCTGTCTCCTGAATGGATCCCCTGGATAGGAGCGTCTGTCTCCTGAACAGATCCCCTAGATAGGAGCGTCTGTCTCCTGAACACATCCCCTAGATAGGAGCGTCTGTCTTCTGAAAGCATCCCCTGGATAGGAGCGTCTGTCTCCTGAATGGATCCTGAATGGATCCCCTGGATAGGAGCGTCTGTCTCCTGAATGGATCCCCTGGATAGGAGCGTCTGTCTCATGAACAGATCCCCTAGATAGGAGCGTCTGTCTCCTGAACACATCCCCTAGATAGGAGCGTCTGTCTTCTGAAAGCATCCCCTGGATAGGAGCGTCTGTCTCCTGAATGGATCCTGAATGGATCCCCTGGATAGGAGCGTCTGTCTCCTGAATGGATCCTGAATGGATCCCCTGGATAGGAACGTCTGTCTCCTGAACAGATCCCCTGGATAGGAGCGTCTGTCTCCTGAATGGATCCCCTGGATAGGAGCGTCTGTCTCCTGAATGGATCCCCTGGATAGGATCGTCTGTCTCCTGAATAGATCCCCTGGATAGGAGCGTCTGTCTCCTGAATGCATCCCCTGGATAGGAGCGTCTGTCTCCTGAATGGATCCTGAATGGATCCCCTGGATAGGAGCGTCTGTCTCCTGAATGGATCCTGAATGGATCCCCTGGATAGGAACGTCTGTCTCCTGAACAGATCCCCTGGATAGGAGCGTCTGTCTCCTGAATGGATCCCCTGGATAGGAGCGTCTGTCTCCTGAATGGATCCCCTGGATAGGATCGTCTGTCTCCTGAATAGATCCCCTGGATAGGAGCGTCTGTCTCCTGAATGCATCCCCTGGATAGGAGCGTCTGTCTCCTGAATGGATCCTGAATGGATCCCCTGGATAGGAGCGTCTGTCTCCTGAATGGATCCCCTGGATAGGAGCGTCTGTCTCCTGAATGGATCCCCTGGATAGGATCGTCTGTCTCCTGAATAGATCCCCTGGATAGGAGCGTCTGTCTCCTGAATGGATCACCTGGATAGGAGCGTCTGTCTCCTGAATAGATCCCCTGGATAGGAGCGTCTGTCTCCTGAATGCATCCCCTGGATAGGAGCGTCTGTCTCCTGAATGGATCCTGAATGGATCCCCTGGATAGGAGCGTCTGTCTCCTGAATGGATCCCCTGGATAGGAGCGTCTGTCTCCTGAATGGATCCCCTGGATAGGAGTGTCTGTCTCCTGAATGGATTCCCTCTATAGGAGCATCTGTCTCCTGAATGGATCCCCTGGATAGGAGCGTCTGTCTCCTGAATGGATCCCCTAGATAGGAGCGTCTGTCTCCTGAATGGATCCCCTGGATAGGAGCGTCTGTCTTCTGAATGCATCCCCTAGATAGGAGCGTCTGTCTCCTGAATGCATCCTGAATGGATCCCCTGGATAGGAGCGTCTGTCTCCTGAACAGCTCCCCATGATAGGAGCGTTTGTTTCCTGAATGAGTCCTGAATGAATCCCCTGGATAGGAGCATCTGTCTCCTGAATGGATCCCCTGGATAGGAGCGTCTGTCTCCTGAATGGATCCCCTGGATAGGAGCGTCTGCCTCCTGAATGGATCCCCTGAATAGGAGCGTCTGTCTCCTGAATGGATCCCCTGGATAGGAGCGTCTGTCTCCTGAATGGATCCCCTGGATAGGAGCGTCTGTCTCCTGAATGGATCCCCTGGATAGGAGCGTCTGTCTCCTGAACAGATCCCCTAGATAGGAGCGTCTGTCTCCTGAACACATCCCCTAGATAGGAGCGTCTGTCTTCTGAAAGCATCCCCTGGATAGGAGCGTCTGTCTCCTGAATGGATCCTGAATGGATCCCCTGGATAGGAGCGTCTGTCTCCTGAATGGATCCCCTGGATAGGAGCGTCTGTCTCCTGAACAGATCCCCTAGATAGGAGCGTCTGTCTCCTGAACACATCCCCTAGATAGGAGCGTCTGTCTTCTGAAAGCATCCCCTGGATAGGAGCGTCTGTCTCCTGAATGGATCCTGAATGGATCCCCTGGATAGGAGCGTCTGTCTCCTGAATGGATCCCCTGGATAGGAGCGTCTGTCTCCTGAACAGATCCCCTAGATAGGAGCGTCTGTCTCCTGAACACATCCCCTAGATAGGAGCGTCTGTCTTCTGAAAGCATCCCCTGGATAGGAGCGTCTGTCTCCTGAATGGATCCTGAATGGATCCCCTGGATAGGAACGTCTGTCTCCTGAACAGATCCCCTGGATAGGAGCGTCTGTCTCCTGAATGGATCCCCTGGATAGGAGCGTCTGTCTCCTGAATGGATCCCCTGGATAGGATCGTCTGTCTCCTGAATAGATCCCCTGGATAGGAGCGTCTGTCTCCTGAATGCATCCCCTGGATAGGAGCGTCTGTCTCCTGAATGGATCCTGAATGGATCCCCTGGATAGGAGCGTCTGTCTCCTGAATGGATCCCCTGGATAGGAGCGTCTGTCTCCTGAATGGATCCCCTGGATAGGAACGTCTGTCTCCTGAACAGATCCCCTGGATAGGAGCGTCTGTCTCCTGAATGGATCCCCTGGATAGGAGCGTCTGTCTCCTGAATGGATCCCCTGGATAGGATCGTCTGTCTCCTGAATAGATCCCCTGGATAGGAGCGTCTGTCTCCTGAATGCATCCCCTGGATAGGAGCGTCTGTCTCCTGAATGGATCCTGAATGGATCCCCTGGATAGGAGCGTCTGTCTCCTGAATGGATCCCCTGGATAGGAGCGTCTGTCTCCTGAATGGATCCCCTGGATAGGATCGTCTGTCTCCTGAATAGATCCCCTGGATAGGAGCGTCTGTCTCCTGAATGGATCACCTGGATAGGAGCGTCTGTCTCCTGAATAGATCCCCTGGATAGGAGCGTCTGTCTCCTGAATGCATCCCCTGGATAGGAGCGTCTGTCTCCTGAATGGATCCTGAATGGATCCCCTGGATAGGAGCGTCTGTCTCCTGAATGGATCCCCTGGATAGGAGCGTCTGTCTCCTGAATGGATCCCCTGGATAGGAGTGTCTGTCTCCTGAATGGATTCCCTCTATAGGAGCATCTGTCTCCTGAATGGATCCCCTGGATAGGAGCGTCTGTCTCCTGAATGGATCCCCTAGATAGGAGCGTCTGTCTCCTGAATGGATCCCCTGGATAGGAGCGTCTGTCTTCTGAATGCATCCCCTAGATAGGAGCGTCTGTCTCCTGAATGCATCCTGAATGGATCCCCTGGATAGGAGCGTCTGTCTCCTGAACAGCTCCCCATGATAGGAGCGTTTGTTTCCTGAATGAGTCCTGAATGAATCCCCTGGATAGGAGCATCTGTCTCCTGAATGGATCCCCTGGATAGGAGCGTCTGTCTCCTGAATGGATCCCCTGGATAGGAGCGTCTGCCTCCTGAATGGATCCCCTGAATAGGAGCGTCTGTCTCCTGAATGGATCCCCTGGATAGGAGCGTCTGTCTCCTGAATGGATCCCCTGGATAGGAGCGTCTGTCTCCTGAATGGATCCCCTGGATAGGAGCGTCTGTCTCCTGAACAGATCCCCTAGATAGGAGCGTCTGTCTCCTGAACACATCCCCTAGATAGGAGCGTCTGTCTTCTGAAAGCATCCCCTGGATAGGAGCGTCTGTCTCCTGAATGGATCCTGAATGGATCCCCTGGATAGGAGCGTCTGTCTCCTGAATGGATCCCCTGGATAGGAGCGTCTGTCTCCTGAACAGATCCCCTAGATAGGAGCGTCTGTCTCCTGAACACATCCCCTAGATAGGAGCGTCTGTCTTCTGAAAGCATCCCCTGGATAGGAGCGTCTGTCTCCTGAATGGATCCTGAATGGATCCCCTGGATAGGAGCGTCTGTCTCCTGAATGGATCCCCTGGATAGGAGCGTCTGTCTCCTGAACAGATCCCCTAGATAGGAGCGTCTGTCTCCTGAACACATCCCCTAGATAGGAGCGTCTGTCTTCTGAAAGCATCCCCTGGATAGGAGCGTCTGTCTCCTGAATGGATCCTGAATGGATCCCCTGGATAGGAACGTCTGTCTCCTGAACAGATCCCCTGGATAGGAGCGTCTGTCTCCTGAATGGATCCCCTGGATAGGAGCGTCTGTCTCCTGAATGGATCCCCTGGATAGGATCGTCTGTCTCCTGAATAGATCCCCTGGATAGGAGCGTCTGTCTCCTGAATGCATCCCCTGGATAGGAGCGTCTGTCTCCTGAATGGATCCTGAATGGATCCCCTGGATAGGAGCGTCTGTCTCCTGAATGGATCCCCTGGATAGGAGCGTCTGTCTCCTGAATGGATCCCCTGGATAGGATCGTCTGTCTCCTGAATAGATCCCCTGGATAGGAGCGTCTGTCTCCTGAATGGATCACCTGGATAGGAGCGTCTGTCTCCTGAATAGATCCCCTGGATAGGAGCGTCTGTCTCCTGAATGCATCCCCTGGATAGGAGCGTCTGTCTCCTGAATGGATCCTGAATGGATCCCCTGGATAGGAGCGTCTGTCTCCTGAATGGATCCCCTGGATAGGAGCGTCTGTCTCCTGAATGGATCCCCTGGATAGGAGTGTCTGTCTCCTGAATGGATTCCCTCTATAGGAGCATCTGTCTCCTGAATGGATCCCCTGGATAGGAGCGTCTGTCTCCTGAATGGATCCCCTAGATAGGAGCGTCTGTCTCCTGAATGGATCCCCTGGATAGGAGCGTCTGTCTTCTGAATGCATCCCCTAGATAGGAGCGTCTGTCTCCTGAATGCATCCTGAATGGATCCCCTGGATAGGAGCGTCTGTCTCCAGAACAGATCCCCATGATAGGAGCGTTTGTTTCCTGAATGAATCCTGAATGAATCCCCTGGATAGGAGCATCTGTCTCCTGAATGGATCCCCTGGATAGGAGCGTCTGTCTCCTGAATGGATCCCCTGGATAGGAGCGTCTGCCTCCTGAATGGATCCCCTGAATAGGAGCGTCTGTCTCCTGAATGGATCCCCTGGATAGGAGCGTCTGTCTCCTGAATGGATCCCCTGGATAGGAGCGTCTGTCTCCTGAATGGATCCCCTGGATAGGAGCGTCTGTCTCCTGAATGGATCCCCTGGATAGGAGCGTCTGTCTCCTGAATGGATACCCTGGATAGGAGCGTCTGTCTCCTGAACAGATCCCCTGGATAGGAGCGTCTGTCTCCTGAATGGATCCCCTGGATAGGAGCGTCTGTCTCCTGAATGGATCCCCTGGATAGGAGCGTCTGTCTCCTGAACAGATCCCCTAGATAGGAGCGTCTGTCTCCTGAACACATCCCCTAGATAGGAGCGTCTGTCTTCTGAAAGCATCCCCTGGATAGGAGCGTCTGTCTCCTGAATGGATCCTGAATGGATCCCCTGGATAGGAGCGTCTGTCTCCTGAATGGATCCCCTGGATAGGAGCGTCTGTCTCCTGAACAGATCCCCTAGATAGGAGCGTCTGTCTCCTGAACACATCCCCTAGATAGGAGCGTCTGTCTTCTGAAAGCATCCCCTGGATAGGAGCGTCTGTCTCCTGAATGGATCCTGAATGGATCCCCTGGATAGGAGCGTCTGTCTCCTGAATGGATCCCCTGGATAGGAGCGTCTGTCTCCTGAACAGATCCCCTAGATAGGAGCGTCTGTCTCCTGAACACATCCCCTAGATAGGAGCGTCTGTCTTCTGAAAGCATCCCCTGGATAGGAGCGTCTGTCTCCTGAATGGATCCTGAATGGATCCCCTGGATAGGAACGTCTGTCTCCTGAACAGATCCCCTGGATAGGAGCGTCTGTCTCCTGAATGGATCCCCTGGATAGGAGCGTCTGTCTCCTGAATGGATCCCCTGGATAGGATCGTCTGTCTCCTGAATAGATCCCCTGGATAGGAGCGTCTGTCTCCTGAATGCATCCCCTGGATAGGAGCGTCTGTCTCCTGAATGGATCCTGAATGGATCCCCTGGATAGGAGCGTCTGTCTCCTGAATGGATCCCCTGGTTAGGAGCGTCTGTCTCCTGAATGGATCCCCTGGATAGGAGTGTCTGTCTCCTGAATGGATTCCCTCTATAGGAGCATCTGTCTCCTGAATGGATACCCTGGATAGGAGCGTCTGTCTCCTGAATGGATCCCCTAGATAGGAGCGTCTGTCTCCTGAATGGATCCCCTGGATAGGAGCGTCTGTCTTCTGAATGTATCCCCTAGATAGGAGCGTCTGTCTCCTGAATGCATCCTGAATGGATCCCCTGGATAGGAGCGTCTGTCTCCTGAACAGAACCCCATGATAGGAGCGTTTGTCTCCTGAATGAATCCTGAATGAATCCCCTGGATAGGAGCATCTGTCTCCTGAATGGATCCCCTGGATAGGAGCGTCTGTCTCCTGAATGGATCCCCTGGATAGGAGCGTCTGCCTCCTGAATGGATCCCCTGGATAGGAGCGTCTGTCTCCTGAATGGATCCCCTGGATAGGAGCGTCTGTCTCCTGAATGGATCCCCTGGATAGGAGCGTCTGTCTCCTGAATGGATCCCCTGGATAGGAGCGTCTGTCTCCTGAATGGATCCCCTGGATAGGAGCGTCTGTCTCCTGAATGGATACCCTGGATAGGAGCGTCTGTCTCCTGAACACATCCCCTGGATAGGAGCGTCTGTCTCCTGAATGGATCCCCTGGATAGGAGCGTCTGTCTCCTGAATGGATCCCCTGGATAGGAGCGTCTGTCTCCTGAACAGATCCCCTAGATAGGAGCGTCTGTCTCCTGAACACATCCCCTAGATAGGAGCGTCTGTCTTCTGAAAGCATCCCCTGGATAGGAGCGTCTGTCTCCTGAATGGATCCTGAATGGATCCCCTGGATAGGAACGTCTGTCTCCTGAACAGATCCCCTGGATAGGAGCGTCTGTCTCCTGAATGGATCCCCTGGATAGGAGCGTCTGTCTCCTGAATGGATCCCCTGGATAGGATCGTCTGTCTCCTGAATAGATCCCCTGGATAGGAGCGTCTGTCTCCTGAATGCATCCCCTGGATAGGAGCGTCTGTCTCCTGAATGGATCCTGAATGGATCCCCTGGATAGGAGCGTCTGTCTCCTGAATGGATCCCCTGGATAGGAGCGTCTGTCTCCTGAATGGATCCCCTGGATAGGAGCGTCTGTCTTCTGAATGGATCCCCTAGATAGGAGCGTCTGTCTCCTGAATGGATCCCCTGGATAGGAGCGTCTGTCTTCTGAATGCATCCCCTAGATAGGAGCGTCTGTCTCCTGAATGGATCCTGAATGGATCCCCTGGATAGGAGCGTCTGTCTCCTGAACAGATCCCCTGGATAGGAGCGTTTGTCTCCTGAATGAATCCTGAATGAATCCCCTGGATAGGAGCATCTGTCTCCTGAATGGATCCCCTGGATAGGAGCGTCTGTCTCCTGAATGGATCCCCTGGATAGGAGCGTCTGCCTCCTGAATGGATCCTGAATGGATCCCCTGGATAGGAGCGTCTGTCTCCTGAACAGATCCCCTGGATAGGAGCGTTTGTCTCCTGAATGAATCCTGTATGAATCCCCTGGATAGGAGCATCTGTCCCCATGAATGGATCCCCTGGATAGGAGCGTCTGTCTCCTGAATGGATCCCCTGGATAGGAGCGTCTGCCTCCTGAATGGATCCCCTGGATAGGAGCGTCTGTCTCCTGAATGGATCCCCTGGATAGGAGCGTCTGTCTCCTGAATGGATCCCTTGGATAGGAGCGTCTGTCTCCTGAATGGATCCCCTGGATAGGAGCGTCTGTCTCCTGAATGGATCCCCTGGATAGGAGCGTCTGTCTCCTGAATGGATACCCTGGATAGGAGCGTCTGTCTCCTGAACAGATCCCCTAGATAGGAGCGTCTGTCTCCTGAATGGATCCCCTGGATAGGAGCGTCTGTCTCCTGAATGGATCCCCTGGATAGGAGCGTCTGTCTCCTGAACAGATCCCCTAGATAGGAGCGTCTGTCTCCTGAACACATCCCCTAGATAGGAGCGTCTGTCTTCTGAAAGCATCCCCTGGATAGGAGCGTCTGTCTCCTGAATGGATCCTGAATGGATCCCCTGGATAGGAGCGTCTGTCTCCTGAATGGATCCCCTGGATAGGAGCGTCTGTCTCCTGAACAGATCCCCTAGATAGGAGCGTCTGTCTCCTGAACACATCCCCTAGATAGGAGCGTCTGTCTTCTGAAAGCATCCCCTGGATAGGAGCGTCTGTCTCCTGAATGGATCCTGAATGGATCCCCTGGATAGGAGCGTCTGTCTCCTGAATGGATCCCCTGGATAGGAGCGTCTGTCTCCTGAACAGATCCCCTAGATAGGAGCGTCTGTCTCCTGAACACATCCCCTAGATAGGAGCGTCTGTCTTCTGAAAGCATCCCCTGGATAGGAGCGTCTGTCTCCTGAATGGATCCTGAATGGATCCCCTGGATAGGAACGTCTGTCTCCTGAACAGATCCCCTGGATAGGAGCGTCTGTCTCCTGAATGGATCCCCTGGATAGGAGCGTCTGTCTCCTGAATGGATCCCCTGGATAGGATCGTCTGTCTCCTGAATAGATCCCCTGGATAGGAGCGTCTGTCTCCTGAATGCATCCCCTGGATAGGAGCGTCTGTCTCCTGAATGGATCCTGAATGGATCCCCTGGATAGGAGCGTCTGTCTCCTGAATGGATCCCCTGGTTAGGAGCGTCTGTCTCCTGAATGGATCCCCTGGATAGGAGTGTCTGTCTCCTGAATGGATTCCCTCTATAGGAGCATCTGTCTCCTGAATGGATCCCCTGGATAGGAGCGTCTGTCTCCTGAATGGATCCCCTAGATAGGAGCGTCTGTCTCCTGAATGGATCCCCTGGATAGGAGCGTCTGTCTTCTGAATGTATCCCCTAGATAGGAGCGTCTGTCTCCTGAATGCATCCTGAATGGATCCCCTGGATAGGAGCGTCTGTCTCCTGAACAGAACCCCATGATAGGAGCGTTTGTCTCCTGAATGAATCCTGAATGAATCCCCTGGATAGGAGCATCTGTCTCCTGAATGGATCCCCTGGATAGGAGCGTCTGTCTCCTGAATGGATCCCCTGGATAGGAGCGTCTGCCTCCTGAATGGATCCCCTGGATAGGAGCGTCTGTCTCCTGAATGGATCCCCTGGATAGGAGCGTCTGTCTCCTGAATGGATCCCCTGGATAGGAGCGTCTGTCTCCTGAATGGATCCCCTGGATAGGAGCGTCTGTCTCCTGAATGGATCCCCTGGATAGGAGCGTCTGTCTCCTGAATGGATACCCTGGATAGGAGCGTCTGTCTCCTGAATGGATCCCCTGGATAGGATCGTCTGTCTCCTGAACAGATCCCCTGGATAGGAGCGTCTGTCTCCTGAATGGATCCCCTGGATAGGAGCGTCTGTCTCCTGAATGGATCGCCTGGATAGGATCGTCTGTCTCCTGAATAGATCCCCTGGATAGGAGCGTCTGTCTCCTGAATGCATCCCCTGGATAGGAGCGTCTGTCTCCTGAATGGATCCTGAATGGATCCCCTGGATAGGAGCGTCTGTCTCCTGAATGGATCCCCTGGATAGGAGCGTCTGTCTCCTGAATGGATCCCCTGGATAGGAGCGTCTGTCTTCTGAATGGATCCCCTAGATAGGAGCGTCTGTCTCCTGAATGGATCCCCTGGATAGGAGCGTCTGTCTTCTGAATGCATCCCCTAGATAGGAGCGTCTGTCTCCTGAATGGATCCTGAATGGATCCCCTGGATAGGAGCGTCTGTCTCCTGAACAGATCCCCTGGATAGGAGCGTTTGTCTCCTGAATGAATCCTGAATGAATCCCCTGGATAGGAGCATCTGTCTCCTGAATGGATCCCCTGGATAGGAGCGTCTGTCTCCTGAATGGATCCCCTGGATAGGAGCGTCTGCCTCCTGAATGGATCCTGAATGGATCCCCTGGATAGGAGCGTCTGTCTCCTGAACAGATCCCCTGGATAGGAGCGTTTGTCTCCTGAATGAATCCTGTATGAATCCCCTGGATAGGAGCATCTGTCCCCATGAATGGATCCCCTGGATAGGAGCGTCTGTCTCCTGAATGGATCCCCTGGATAGGAGCGTCTGCCTCCTGAATGGATCCCCTGGATAGGAGCGTCTGTCTCCTGAATGGATCCCCTGGATAGGAGCGTCTGTCTCCTGAATGGATCCCTTGGATAGGAGCGTCTGTCTCCTGAATGGATCCCCTGGATAGGAGCGTCTGTCTCCTGAATGGATCCCCTGGATAGGAGCGTCTGTCTCCTGAATGGATACCCTGGATAGGAGCGTCTGTCTCCTGAACAGATCCCCTAGATAGGAGCGTCTGTCTCCTGAATGGATCCCCTGGATAGGAGCGTCTGTCTCCTGAATGGATCCCCTGGATAGGAGCGTCTGTCTCCTGAACAGATCCCCTAGATAGGAGCGTCTGTCTCCTGAACACATCCCCTAGATAGGAGCGTCTGTCTTCTGAAAGCATCCCCTGGATAGGAGCGTCTGTCTCCTGAATGGATCCTGAATGGATCCCCTGGATAGGAGCGTCTGTCTCCTGAATGGATCCCCTGGATAGGAGCGTCTGTCTCCTGAACAGATCCCCTAGATAGGAGCGTCTGTCTCCTGAACACATCCCCTAGATAGGAGCGTCTGTCTTCTGAAAGCATCCCCTGGATAGGAGCGTCTGTCTCCTGAATGGATCCTGAATGGATCCCCTGGATAGGAGCGTCTGTCTCCTGAATGGATCCCCTGGATAGGAGCGTCTGTCTCCTGAACAGATCCCCTAGATAGGAGCGTCTGTCTCCTGAACACATCCCCTAGATAGGAGCGTCTGTCTTCTGAAAGCATCCCCTGGATAGGAGCGTCTGTCTCCTGAATGGATCCTGAATGGATCCCCTGGATAGGAACGTCTGTCTCCTGAACAGATCCCCTGGATAGGAGCGTCTGTCTCCTGAATGGATCCCCTGGATAGGAGCGTCTGTCTCCTGAATGGATCCCCTGGATAGGATCGTCTGTCTCCTGAATAGATCCCCTGGATAGGAGCGTCTGTCTCCTGAATGCATCCCCTGGATAGGAGCGTCTGTCTCCTGAATGGATCCTGAATGGATCCCCTGGATAGGAGCGTCTGTCTCCTGAATGGATCCCCTGGTTAGGAGCGTCTGTCTCCTGAATGGATCCCCTGGATAGGAGTGTCTGTCTCCTGAATGGATTCCCTCTATAGGAGCATCTGTCTCCTGAATGGATCCCCTGGATAGGAGCGTCTGTCTCCTGAATGGATCCCCTAGATAGGAGCGTCTGTCTCCTGAATGGATCCCCTGGATAGGAGCGTCTGTCTTCTGAATGTATCCCCTAGATAGGAGCGTCTGTCTCCTGAATGCATCCTGAATGGATCCCCTGGATAGGAGCGTCTGTCTCCTGAACAGAACCCCATGATAGGAGCGTTTGTCTCCTGAATGAATCCTGAATGAATCCCCTGGATAGGAGCATCTGTCTCCTGAATGGATCCCCTGGATAGGAGCGTCTGTCTCCTGAATGGATCCCCTGGATAGGAGCGTCTGCCTCCTGAATGGATCCCCTGGATAGGAGCGTCTGTCTCCTGAATGGATCCCCTGGATAGGAGCGTCTGTCTCCTGAATGGATCCCCTGGATAGGAGCGTCTGTCTCCTGAATGGATCCCCTGGATAGGAGCGTCTGTCTCCTGAATGGATCCCCTGGATAGGAGCGTCTGTCTCCTGAATGGATACCCTGGATAGGAGCGTCTGTCTCCTGAATGGATCCCCTGGATAGGATCGTCTGTCTCCTGAATAGATCCCCTGGATAGGAGCGTCTGTCTCCTGAATGCATCCCCTGGATAGGAGCGTCTGTCTCCTGAATGGATCCTGAATGGATCCCCTGGATAGGAGCGTCTGTCTCCTGAATGGATCCCCTGGATAGGAGCGTCTGTCTCCTGAATGGATCCCCTGGATAGGAGCGTCTGTCTTCTGAATGGATCCCCTAGATAGGAGCGTCTGTCTCCTGAATGGATCCCCTGGATAGGAGCGTCTGTCTTCTGAATGCATCCCCTAGATAGGAGCGTCTGTCTCCTGAATGGATCCTGAATGGATCCCCTGGATAGGAGCGTCTGTCTCCTGAACAGATCCCCTGGATAGGAGCGTTTGTCTCCTGAATGAATCCTGAATGAATCCCCTGGATAGGAGCATCTGTCTCCTGAATGGATCCCCTGGATAGGAGCGTCTGTCTCCTGAATGGATCCCCTGGATAGGAGCGTCTGCCTCCTGAATGGATCCTGAATGGATCCCCTGGAGAGGAGCGTCTGTCTCCTGAACAGATCCCCTGGATAGGAGCGTTTGTCTCCTGAATGAATCCTGTATGAATCCCCTGGATAGGAGCATCTGTCCCCATGAATGGATCCCCTGGATAGGAGCGTCTGTCTCCTGAATGGATCCCCTGGATAGGAGCGTCTGCCTCCTGAATGGATCCCCTGGATAGGAGCGTCTGTCTCCTGAATGGATCCCCTGGATAGGAGCGTCTGTCTCCTGAATGGATCCCTTGGATAGGAGCGTCTGTCTCCTGAATGGATCCCCTGGATAGGAGCGTCTGTCTCCTGAATGGATCCCCTGGATAGGAGCGTCTGTCTCCTGAATGGATACCCTGGATAGGAGCGTCTGTCTCCTGAACAGATCCCCTAGATAGGAGCGTCTGTCTCCTGAATGGATCCCCTGGATAGGAGCGTCTGTCTCCTGAATGGATCCCCTGGATAGGAGCGTCTGTCTCCTGAACAGATCCCCTAGATAGGAGCGTCTGTCTCCTGAACACATCCCCTAGATAGGAGCGTCTGTCTTCTGAAAGCATCCCCTGGATAGGAGCGTCTGTCTCCTGAATGGATCCTGAATGGATCCCCTGGATAGGAACGTCTGTCTCCTGAACAGATCCTCTGGATAGGAGCGTCTGTCTCCTGAATGGATCCCCTGGATAGGAGCGTCTGTCTCCTGAATGGATCCCCTGGATAGGATCGTTTGTCTCCTGAATAGATCCCCTGGATAGGAGCGTCTGTCTCCTGAATGCATCCCCTGGATAGGAGCGTCTGTCTCCTGAATGGATCCTGAATGGATCCACTGGATAGGAGAGTCTGTCTCCTGAATGGGATCCCCTGGATAGGAGCGTCTGTCTCCTGAATGGATCCCCTGGATAGGAGCGTCTGTCTTCTGAATGGATCCCCTAGATAGGAGCGTCTGTCTCCTGAATGGATCCCCTGGATAGGAGCGTCTGTCTTCTGAATGCATCCCCTAGATAGGAGCGTCTGTCTCCTGAATGGATCCTGAATGAATCCCCTGGATAGGAGCGTCTGTCTCCTGAACAGATCCCCTGGATAGGAGCGTTTGTCTCCTGAATGAATCCTGAATAAATCCCCTGGATAGGAGCATCTGTCTCCTGAATGGATCCCCTGGATAGGAGCGTCTGTCTCCTGAATGGATACCCTGGATAGGAGCGTCTGCCTCCTGAATGGATCCTGAATGGATCCCCTGGATAGGAGCGTCTGTCTCCTGAACAGATCCCCTGGATAGGAGCGTTTGTCTCCTGAATGAATCCTGTATGAATCCCCTGGATAGGAGCATCTGTCCCCATGAATGGATCCCCTGGATAGGAGCGTCTGTCTCCTGAATGGATCCCCTGGATAGGAGTGTCTGTCTCCTGAATGGATTCCCTCTATAGGAGCATCTGTCTCCTGAATGGATCCCCTGGATAGGAGCGTCTGTCTCCTGAATGGATCCCCTGGATAGGAGCGTCTGCCTCCTGAATGGATCCCCTGAATAGGAGCGTCTGTCTCCTGAATGGATCCCCTGGATAGGAGCGTCTGTCTCCTGAATGGATCCCTGGATAGGAGCGTCTGTCTCCTGAATGGATCCCCTGGATAGGAGCGTCTGTCTCCTGAATGGATCCCCTGGATAGGAGCGTCTGTCTCCTGAATGGATACCCTGGATAGGAGCGTCTGTCTCCTGAACAGATCCCCTGGATAGGAGCGTCTGTCTCCTGAATGGATCCCCTGGATAGGAGCGTCTGTCTCCTGAATGGATCCCCTGGATAGGAGCGTCTGTCTCCTGAACAGATCCCCTAGATAGGAGCGTCTGTCTCCTGAACACATCCCCTAGATAGGAGCGTCTGTCTTCTGAAAGCATCCCCTGGATAGGAGCGTCTGTCTCCTGAATGGATCCTGAATGGATCCCCTGGATAGGAACGTCTGTCTCCTGAACAGATCCCCTGGATAGGAGCGTCTGTCTCCTGAATGGATCCCCTGAATAGGAGCGTCTGTCTCCTGAATGGATCCCCTGGATAGGAGCGTCTGTCTCCTGAATGGATCCCTTGGATAGGAGCGTCTGTCTCCTGAATGGATCCCCTGGATAGGAGCGTCTGTCTCCTGAATGGATCCCCTGGATAGGAGCGTCTGTCTCCTGAATGGATACCCTGGATAGGAGCGTCTGTCTCCTGAACAGATCCCCTAGATAGGAGCGTCTGTCTCCTGAATGGATCCCCTGGATAGGAGCGTCTGTCTCCTGAATGGATCCCCTGGATAGGAGCGTCTGTCTCCTGAACAGATCCCCTAGATAGGAGCGTCTGTCTCCTGAACACATCCCCTAGATAGGAGCGTCTGTCTTCTGAAAGCATCCCCTGGATAGGAGCGTCTGTCTCCTGAATGGATCCTGAATGGATCCCCTGGATAGGAGCGTCTGTCTCCTGAATGGATCCCCTGGATAGGAGCGTCTGTCTCCTGAACAGATCCCTAGATAGGAGCGTCTGTCTCCTGAACACATCCCCTAGATAGGAGCGTCTGTCTTCTGAAAGCATCCCCTGGATAGGAGCGTCTGTCTCCTGAATGGATCCTGAATGGATCCCCTGGATAGGAGCGTCTGTCTCCTGAATGGATCCCCTGGATAGGAGCGTCTGTCTCCTGAATGGATCCTGAATGGATCCACTGGATAGGAACGTCTGTCTCCTGAACAGATCCCCTGGATAGGAGCGTCTGTCTCCTGAATGGATCCCCTGGATAGGAGCGTCTGTCTCCTGAATGGATCCCCTGGATAGGATCGTCTGTCTCCTGAATAGATCCCCTGGATAGGAGCGTCTGTCTCCTGAATGCATCCCCTGGATAGGAGCGTCTGTCTCCTGAATGGATCCTGAATGGATCCCCTGGATAGGAGCGTCTGTCTCCTGAATGGATCCCCTGGATAGGAGCGTCTGTCTCCTGAATGGATCCCCTGGATAGGAGCGTCTGTCTTCTGAATGGATCCTCTAGATAGGAGCGTCTGTCTCCTGAATGGATCCCCTGGATAGGAGCGTCTGTCTTCTGAATGCATCCCCTAGATAGGAGCGTCTGTCTCCTGAATGGATCCTGAATGGATCCCCTGGATAGGAGCGTCTGTCTCCTGAACAGATCCCCTGGATAGGAGCGTTTGTCTCCTGAATGAATCCTGAATGAATCCCCTGGATAGGAGCATCTGTCTCCTGAATGGATCCCCTGGATAGGAGCGTCTGTCTCCTGAATGGATCCCCTGGATAGGAGCGTCTGCCTCCTGAATGGATCCCCTGGATAGGAGCGTCTGTCTCCTGAATGGATCCCCTGGATAGGAGCGTCTGTCTCCTGAATGGATCCCTTGGATAGGAGCGTCTGTCTCCTGAATGGATCCCCTGCTTAGGAGCGTCTGTCTCCTGAATGGATCCCCTGCATAGGAGCGTCTGTCTCCTGAATGGATCCCCTGGATAGGAGCGTCTGTCTCCTGAATGGATACCCTGGATAGGAGCGTCTGTCTCCTGAACAGATCCCCTAGATAGGAGCGTCTGTCTCCTGAATGGATCCCCTGGATAGGAGCGTCTGTCTCCTGAATGGATCCCTTGGATAGGAGCGTCTGTCTCCTGAATGGATCCCCTGCATAGGAGCGTCTGTCTCCTGAATGGATCCCCTGGATAGGAGCGTCTGTCTCCTGAACAGATCCCCTAGATAGGAGCGTCTGTCTCCTGAATGGATCCCCTGGATAGGAGCGTCTGTCTCCTGAATGGATCCCCTGGATAGGAGCGTCTGTCTCCTGAATGCATCCCCTAGATAGGAGCGTCTGTCTCCTGAATGGATCCTGAATGGATCCCCTGGATAGGAGCGTCTGTCTCCTGAACAGATCCCCTGGATAGGAGCGTTTGTCTCCTGAATGAATCCTGAATGAATCCCCTGGATAGGAGCATCTGTCTCCTGAATGGATCCCCTGGATAGGAGCGTCTGTCTCCTGAATGGATCCCCTGGATAGGAGCGTCTGCCTCCTGAATGGATCCCCTGGACAGGAGCGTCTGTCTCCTGAATGGATCCCCTGGATAGGAGCGTCTGTCTCCTGAATGGATCCCCTGGATAGGAGCGTCTGCCTCCTGAATGGATCCCCTGGATAGGAGCGTCTGTCTCCTGAATGGATCCCCTGGATAGGAGCGTCTGTCTCCTGAATGGATCCCTTGGATAGGAGCGTCTGTCTCCTGAATGGATCCCCTGGATAGGAGCGTCTGTCTCCTGAATGGATCCCCTGGATAGGAGCGTCTGTCTCCTGAATGGATACCCTGGATAGGAGCGTCTGTCTCCTGAACAGATCCCCTAGATAGGAGCGTCTGTCTCCTGAATGGATCCCCTGGATAGGAGCGTCTGTCTCCTGAATGGATCCCCTGGATAGGAGCGTCTGTCTCCTGAACAGATCCCCTAGATAGGAGCGTCTGTCTCCTGAACACATCCCCTAGATAGGAGCGTCTGTCTTCTGAAAGCATCCCCTGGATAGGAGCGTCTGTCTCCTGAATGGATCCTGAATGGATCCCCTGGATAGGAGCGTCTGTCTCCTGAATGGATCCCTGGATAGGAGCGTCTGTCTCCTGAACAGATCCCCTAGATAGGAGCGTCTGTCTCCTGAACACATCCCCTAGATAGGAGCGTCTGTCTTCTGAAAGCATCCCCTGGATAGGAGCGTCTGTCTCCTGAATGGATCCTGAATGGATCCCCTGGATAGGAGCGTCTGTCTCCTGAATGGATCCCCTGGATAGGAGCGTCTGTCTCCTGAACAGATCCCCTAGATAGGAGCGTCTGTCTCCTGAACACATCCCCTAGATAGGAGCGTCTGTCTTCTGAAAGCATCCCCTGGATAGGAGCGTCTGTCTCCTGAATGGATCCTGAATGGATCCCCTGGATAGGAACGTCTGTCTCCTGAACAGATCCCCTGGATAGGAGCGTCTGTCTCCTGAATGGATCCCCTGGATAGGAGCGTCTGTCTCCTGAATGGATCCCCTGGATAGGATCGTCTGTCTCCTGAATAGATCCCCTGGATAGGAGCGTCTGTCTCCTGAATGCATCCCCTGGATAGGAGCGTCTGTCTCCTGAATGGATCCTGAATGGATCCCCTGGATAGGAGCGTCTGTCTCCTGAATGGATCCCCTGGTTAGGAGCGTCTGTCTCCTGAATGGATCCCCTGGATAGGAGTGTCTGTCTCCTGAATGGATTCCCTCTATAGGAGCATCTGTCTCTGAATGGATCCCCTGGATAGGAGCGTCTGTCTCCTGAATGGATCCCCTAGATCGGAGCGTCTGTCTCCTGAATGGATCCCCTGGATAGGAGCGTCTGTCTTCTGAATGTATCCCCTAGATAGGAGCGTCTGTCTCCTGAATGCATCCTGAATGGATCCCCTGGATAGGAGCGTCTGTCTCCTGAACAGAACCCCATGATAGGAGCGTTTGTCTCCTGAATGAATCCTGAATGAATCCCCTGGATAGGAGCATCTGTCTCCTGAATGGATCCCCTGGATAGGAGCGTCTGTCTCCTGAATGGATCCCTGGATAGGAGCGTCTGTCTCCTGAACAGATCCCCTAGATAGGAGCGTCTGTCTCCTGAACACATCCCCTAGATAGGAGCGTCTGTCTTCTGAAAGCATCCCCTGGATAGGAGCGTCTGTCTCCTGAATGGATCCTGAATGGATCCCCTGGATAGGAACGTCTGTCTCCTGAACAGATCCCCTGGATAGGAGCGTCTGTCTCCTGAATGGATCCCCTGGATGGAGCGTCTGTCTCCTGAATGGATCCCCTGGATAGGATCGTCTGTCTCCTGAATAGATCCCCTGGATAGGAGCGTCTGTCTCCTGAATGCATCCCCCTGGATAGGAGCGTCTGTCTCCTGAATGGATCCTGAATGGATCCCCTGGATAGGAGCGTCTGTCTCCTGAATGGATCCCCTGGTTAGGAGCGTCTGTCTCCTGAATGGATCCCCTGGATAGGAGTGTCCTGTCTCATGAATGGATTCCTCTATAGGAGCATCTGTCTCCTGAATGGATCCCCTGGATAGGAGCGTCTGTCTCCTGAATGGATCCCCTAGATCGGAGCGTCTGTCTCCTGAATGGATCCCCTGGATAGGAGCGTCTGTCTTCTGAATGTATCCCCTAGATAGGAGCGTCTGTCTCCTGAATGCATCCTGAATGGATCCCCTGGATAGGAGCGTCTGTCTCCTGAACAGAACCCCATGATAGGAGCGTTTGTCTCCTGAATGAATCCTGAATGAATCCCCTGGATAGGAGCATCTGTCTCCTGAATGGATCCCCTGGATAGGAGCGTCTGTCTCCTGAATGGATCCCCTGGATAGGAGCGTCTGCCTCCTGAATGGATCCCCTGGATAGGAGCGTCTGTCTCCTGAATGGATCCCCTGGATAGGAGCGTCTGTCTCCTGAATGGATCCCCTGGATAGGAGCGTCTGTCTCCTGAATGGATCCCCTGGATAGGAGCGTCTGTCTCCTGAATGGATCCCCTGGATAGGAGCGTCTGTCTCCTGAATGGATACCCTGGATAGGAGCGTCTGTCTCCTGAATGGATCCCCTGGATAGGAGCGTCTGTCTCCTGAATGGATCCCCTGGATAGGAGCGTCTGTCTCCTGAATGGATCCCCTGGATAGGAGCGTCTGTCTCCTGAACAGATCCCCTAGATAGGAGCGTCTGTCTCCTGAACACATCCCCTAGATAGGAGCGTCTGTCTTCTGAAAGCATCCCCTGGATAGGAGCGTCTGTCTCCTGAATGGATCCTGAATGGATCCCCTGGATAGGAACGTCTGTCTCCTGAACAGATCCCCTGGATAGGAGCGTCTGTCTCCTGAATGGATCCCCTGGATAGGAGCGTCTGTCTCCTGAATGGATCCCCTGGATAGGATCGTCTGTCTCCTGAATAGATCCCTGGATAGGAGCGTCTGTCTCCTGAATGCATCCCCTGGATAGGAGCGTCTGTCTCCTGAATGGATCCTGAATGGATCCCCTGGATAGGAGCGTCTGTCTCCTGAATGGATCCCCTGGATAGGAGCGTTCTGTCTCCTGAATGGATCCCCTGGATAGGAGCGTCTGTCTTCTGAATGGATCCCCTAGATAGGAGCGTCTGTCTCCTGAATGGATCCCCTGGATAGGAGCGTCTGTCTTCTGAATGCATCCCCTAGTTAGGAGCGTCTGTCTCCTGAATGGATCCTGAATGGATCCCCTGGATAGGAGCGTCTGTCTCCTGAACAGATCCCCTGGATAGGAGCGTTTGTCTCCTGAATGAATCCTGAATGAATCCCCTGGATAGGAGCATCTGTCTCCTGAATGGATCCCCTGGATAGGAGCGTCTGTCTCCTGAATGGATCCCCTGGATAGGAGCGTCTGCCTACTGAATGGATCCTGAATGGATCCCCTGGATAGGAGCGTCTGTCTCCTGAACAGATCCCCTGGATAGGAGCGTCTTGTCTCCTGAATGAATCCTGTATGAATCCCCTGGATAGGAGCATCTGTCTCCCATGAATGGATCCCCTGGATAGGAGCGTCTGTCTCCTGAATGGATCCCCTGGATAGGAGCGTCTGCCTCCTGAATGGATCCCCTGGATAGGAGCGTCTGTCTCCTGAATGGATCCCCTGGATAGGAGCGTCTGTCTCCTGAATGGATCCCTTGGATAGGAGCGTCTGTCTCCTGAATGGATCCCCTGGATAGGAGCGTCTGTCTCCTGAATGGATCCCCTGGATAGGAGCGTCTGTCTCCTGAATGGATCCCCTGGATAGGAGCGTCTGTCTCCTGAACAGATCCCCTAGATAGGAGCGTCTGTCTCCTGAATGGATCCCCGGATAGGAGCGTCTGTCTCCTGAATGGATCCCCTGGATAGGAGCGTCTGTCTCCTGAACAGATCCCTAGATAGGAAGCGTCTGTCTCCTGAACACATCCCTAGATAGGAGCGTCTGTCTTCTGAAAGCATCCCCTGGATAGAGCGTCTGTCTCCTGAATGGATCCTGAATGGATCCCCTGGATAGGAACGTCTGTCTCCTGAACAGATCCTCTGGATAGGAGCGTCTGTCTCCTGAATGGATCCCCTGGATAGGAGCGTCTGTCTCCTGAATGGATCCCCCTGGATAGGATGTTTGTCTCCTGAATAGATCCCCTGGATAGGAGCGTCTGTCTCGGAATGCATCCCCTGGATAGGAGCGTCTGTCTCCTGAATGGATCCTGAATGATCCACTGGATAGGAGCGTCTGTCTCCTGAATGGGATCCCCTGGATAGGAGCGTCTGTCTCCTGAATGGATCCCCTGGTTAGGAGCGTCTGTCTCCTGAATGGATCCCCTGGATAGGAGCGTCTGTCTCCTGAATGGATCCCCTGGATAGGAGCGTCTGTTCTGAATGCATCCCTGGATAGGAGCGTCTGTCTCCTGAATGGATCCTGAATGGATCCCCTGGATAGGAGCGTCTGTCTCCTGAAGATCCCCTGGATAGGAGCGTTTGTCTCCTGAATGAATCCTGAATGGATCCCCTGGATAGGAGCGTCTGTCTCCTGAATGGATCCCCTGGATAGGAGCGTCTGTCTCCTGAATGGATCCCCTGGATAGGAGCGTCTGTCTCCTGAATGGATCCTGAATGGATCCCCTGGATAGGAGCGTCTGTCTCCTGAACAGATCCCCTGGATAGGAGCGTTTGTCTCCTGAATGAATCCTGAATGAATCCCCTGGATAGGAGCATCTGTCCCCTGAAATGGATTGGTAGGAGGTCTGTCTCCTGAATGGATCCCCTGGATAGGAGCGTCTGTCTCCTGAATGGATCCCCTGGATAGGAGCTGTCTGTCTCCTGAATGGATCCCTCTGGATAGGAGCAGTCTTGTCTCCTGAATGGATCCCTGGATAGGAGCGTCTGTCTCCTGAATGGATCCCCTGGATAGGAGCGTCTGTCCTCCTGAATGGATCCCCTGGATAGGAGCGTCTGTCTCCTGAATGGATCCCTGGATAGGAGCGTCTGGTCTCCTGAATGGATCCCCTGGATAGGAGCGTCTGTCTCCTGAATAGGATCCCCTGGATAGGAGCGTCTGTCTCCTGAATGGATCCCCTGGATAGGAGCGTCTGTCTCCTGAATGATACCATGGATAGGAGCGTCTGTCTCCTGAACGGATCCCCTGGATAGGAGCGTCTGTCTCCTGAATGGATCCCCTGATAGGAGCGTCTGTCTCCTGAATGGATCCCACTGGATAGGAGCTCTGTCTCCTGAATGGATCCCCTAGGATAGGAGCGTCTGTCTCCTGAACAAATCCCCTAGGATAGGAGCGTCTGTCTCCTGAAATGATCCCCTGGATAGGAGAGTCTGTCTCCTGAATGGATCTGAATGGATCCCCTGGATAGGAACGTCTGTCTCCTGAACAGATCCCTGGATAGAGCGGTCTGTCTCCTGAATGGGATCCCCTGGATAGGAGCGTCTGTCTCCTGAATGGATCCCCTGGATAGGATCGTCTTCTCCTGAATAGATCCCCTGATATGAGCGTCTGTCTCCTGAATGCATCCCCGGTATAGGAGCGTCTGTCTCCTGAATGGATCCTGAATGGATCACCTGGATAGGAGCGTCTGTCTCCTGAATGGATCCCCTGGATAGGAGCGTCTGTCTCCTGAATGGATCCCCTGGATAGGAGCGTCTGTCTCCTGAATGGATCCCCTGGAATAGGAGTGTCTGTGATCCTGAATGGATTCCCCTGCTATAGGAGCGTCTGTCTCCTGATGGATCCCCTGGATAGGAGCGTCTGTCTCCTGAATGGATCCCCCTGGATAGGAGCGTCTGTCTCCTGAATGGTACCCTGGATAGGAGCGTCTGTCTCCTGAACAGATCCCCTGGATAGGAGCGTCTGTCTCCTGAATGGATCCCCTGGATAGGAGCGTCTGTCTCCTGAATAGATCCCCTAGGATAGGAGCGTCTGTCTCGCTGAATAATCCCCTGATAGGAGCGTCTGTCTTCCTGAAATGCATCCCCTGGATAGGAGCGTCTGTCTCCTGACAGGATCCCCTGGGATGGAGCTCTGTCTCTGATGATCCCCTGGGATGGAAGCGTCTGTCTCCTGACATGATCCCTGGATAGGAGCGTCTGTCTCCTGAAATGGATCCACCTGGATAGGAGCGTCTGTCTCCTGAATGGATCCCCTGGATAGGATCGTCCTGTCTCCTGAATAGATCCCCTGGATAGGAGCGTCTGTCTCCTGAAATGATCCCCTGGATAGGAGCGTCGTCTCCTGAATGGATCCTGAATGGATCCCCTGGATAGGAGCGTCCTGTCTCCTGAATGGATCCCCTGGATAGGAGCGTCTGTCTCCTAATGGATCCCTGGATAGGAGCGTCTGTCTCCTGAATGGATCC
>NW_023493704.1:0-42500 GCF_013265735.2 Oncorhynchus mykiss
AGGCCCGACCAGGACTCAAACCCAGAATGGAACTAGGGGGATGGCCCGACCAGGACTCAAACCCAGAATGGAACTAGGGGGATGGCCCGACCAGGACTCAAACCCAGAATGGAACCAAGGGGTAGGCCCGACCAGGACTCAACCTCAGAATGGAACTAGGGGGTAGGCCCGACCAGGACTGAAACTCAGAATGGAACTAGGGGCTAGGCCCGACCAGGACTCAAACCCAGAATGGAACCAAGGGGAAGGCCCGACCAGGACTCAAACCCAGAATGGAACTAGGGGGTAGGCCCGACCAGGACTCAAACCCAGAATGGAACTAGGGGGAAGGCCCGACCAGGACTCAAACCCAGAATGGAATCAGGGGGAAGGCCCGACCAGGACTCAAACCCAGAATGGAACCAGGGGGAAGGCCCGACCAGGACTCAAACCCAGAATGGAACCAAGGGGTAGGCCCGACCAGTACTCAAACCCAGAATGGAACCAAGGGGTAGGCCCGACCAGGACTCAAACCCAGAATGGAACCAGGGGGAAGGCCCGACCAGGACTCAAACCCAGAATGGAACCAGGGGGAAGGCCCGACCAGGACTCAAACCCAGAATGGAACCAAGGGGTAGGCCCGACCAGTACTCAAACCCAGAATGGAACCAAGGGGAAGGCCCGACCAGAACTCAAACTCAGAATGGAACTAGGGGGATGGCCCGACCAGGACTCAAACCCAGAATGGAACCAGGGGGAAGGCCCGACCAGGACTCAAACCCAGAATGGAACCAAGGGGTAGGCCCGACCAGTACTCAAACCCAGAATGGAACCAAGGGGTAGGCCCGACCAGGACTCAAACCCAGAATGGAACCAGGGGGAAGGCCCGACCAGGACTCAAACCCAGAATGGAACCAGGGGGAAGGCCCGACCAGGACTCAAACCCAGAATGGAACCAAGGGGTAGGCCCGACCAGGACTCAAACCCAGAATGGAACCAAGGGGAAGGCCCGACCAGGACTCAACCTCAGAATGGAACTAGGGGGTAGGCCCGACCAGGACTGAAACTCAGAATGGAACTAGGGGCTAGGCCCGACCAGGACTCAAACCCAGAATGGAACTAGGGGCTAGGCCCGACCAGGACTCAAACCCAGAATGGAACTAGGGGGTAGGCCCGGCCAAGACTCAAACCCAGAATGGAACTAGGGGCTAGGCCCGACCAGGACTCAAACCCAGAATGGAACTAGGGGCTAGGCCCGACCAGGACTCAAACCCAGAATGGAACCAGGGGGATCGCCCGACCAGGACTCAAACCCAGAATGGAACCAAGGGGTAGGCCCGACCAGGACTCAACCCAAGAATGGAACTAGGGGGTAGGTCCGACCAGGACTGAAACCCAGAATGGAACTAGGGGGTAGGCCCGACCAGGACTCAAACCCAGAATGGAACTAGGGGCTAGGCCCGACCAGGACTCAAACCCAGAATGGAACTAGGGGGTAGGCCCGACCAGGACTCAAACCCAGAATGGAACTAGGGGCTAGGCCCGACCAGGACTCAAACCCAGAATGGAACTAGGGGCTAGGCCCGACCAGGACTCAAACCCAGAATGGAACCAGGGGGAAGGCCCGACCAGGACTCAAACCCAGAATGGAACTAGGGGGAAGGCCCGACCAGGACTCAAACCCAGAATGGAACCAGGGGGAAGGCCCGACCAGGACTCAAACCCAGAATGGAACTAGGGGGAAGGCCCGACCAGGACTCAAACCCAGAATGGAACCAGGGGGAAGGCCCGACCAGGACTCAAACCCAGAATGGAACCAGGGGGAAGGCCCGACCAGGACTCAAACCCAGAATGGAACCAAGGGGTAGGCCCGACCAGGACTCAAACCCAGAATGGAACCAAGGGGAAGGCCCGACCAGGACTCAAACCCAGAATGGAACTAGGGGGTAGGCCCGACCAGGACTCAAACCCAGAATGGAACTAGGGGGAAGGCCCGACCAGGACTCAAACCCAGAATGGAATCAGGGGGAAGGCCCGACCAGGACTCAAACCCAGAATGGAACCAGGGGGAAGGCCCGACCAGGACTCAAACCCAGAATGGAACCAAGGGGTAGGCCCGACCAGTACTCAAACCCAGAATGGAACCAAGGGGTAGGCCCGACCAGGACTCAAACCCAGAATGGAACCAGGGGGAAGGCCCGACCAGGACTCAAACCCAGAATGGAACCAGGGGGAAGGCCCGACCAGGACTCAAACCCAGAATGGAACCAAGGGGTAGGCCCGACCAGTACTCAAACCCAGAATGGAACCAAGGGGAAGGCCCGACCAGAACTCAAACTCAGAATGGAACTAGGGGGTAGGCCCGACCAGGACTCAAACCCAGAATGGAACCAGGGGCTAGGCACGACCAGGACTCAAACCCAGAATGGAACTAGGGGGAAGGCCCGACCAGGACTCAAACCCAGAATGGAACTAGGGGCTAGGCCCGACCAGGACTCAAACCCAGAATGGAACTAGGGGCTAGGACCGACCAGGACTCAAACCCAGAATGGAACTAGGGGGATGGCCCGACCAGGACTCAAACTCAGAATGGAACTAGGGGGATGGCCCGACCAGGACTCAAACCCAGAATGGAACCAAGGGGTAGGCCCGACCAGGACTCAACCTCAGAATGGAACTAGGGGGTAGGCCCGACCAGGACTGAAACTCAGAATGGAACTAGGGGCTAGGCCCGACCAGGACTCAAACCCAGAATGGAACTAGGGGCTAGGCCCGACCAGGACTCAAACCCAGAATGGAACTAGGGGGTAGGCCCGACCAGGACTCAAACCCAGAATGGAACTAGGGGCTAGGCCCGACCAGGACTCAAACCCAGAATGGAACTAGGGGCTAGGCCCGACCAGGACTCAAACCCAGAATGGAACCAGGGGGATGGCCCGACCAGGACTCAAACCCAGAATGGAACCAAGGGATAGGCCCGACCAGGACTCAACCCCAGAATGGAACTAGGGGGTAGGCCCGACCAGGACTGAAACCCAGAATGGAACTAGGGGCTAGGCCCGACCAGGACTCAAACCCAGAATGGAACTAGGGGCTAGGCCCGACCAGGACTCAAACCCAGAATGGAACTAGGGGCTAGGCCCGACCAGGACTCAAACCCAGAATGGAACCAGGGGGAAGGCCCGACCAGGACTCAAACCCAGAATGGAACTAGGGGGAAGGCCCGACCAGGACTCAAACCCAGAATGGAACCAGGGGGAAGGCCCGACCAGGACTCAAACCCAGAATGGAACTAGGGGGAAGGCCCGACCAGGACTCAAACCCAGAATGGAACCAGGGGGAAGGCCCGACCAGGACTCAAACCCAGAATGGAACCAGGGGGAAGGCCCGACCAGGACTCAAACCCAGAATGGAACCAAGGGGTAGGCCCGACCAGGACTCAAACCCAGAATGGAACCAAGGGGAAGGCCCGACCAGGACTCAAACCCAGAATGGAACTAGGGGGTAGGCCCGACCAGGACTCAAACCCAGAATGGAACTAGGGGCTAGGCCCGACCAGGACTCAAACCCAGAATGGAACTAGGGGGAAGGCCCGACCAGGACTCAAACCCAGAATGGAACCAGGGGGAAGGCCCGACCAGGACTCAAACCCAGAATGGAACCAAGGGGTAGGCCCGACCAGGACTCAACCCCAGAATAGAACTAGGGGGTAGGCCCGACCAGGACTGAAACCCAGAATGGAACCAGGGGGAAGGCCCGACCAGGACTCAAACACAGAATGGAACTAGGGGGTAGGCACCACCAGGACTCAAACCCAGAATGGAACCAGGGGGAAGGCCCGACCAGGAGTAAAACACAGAATGGAACTAGGGGGTAGGCCCCACCAGGACTCAAACCCAGAATGGAACCAGGGGGAAGGCCCGACCAGGACTCAAACCCAGAATGGAACCAAGGGGTAGGCCCGACCAGGACTCAAACCCAGAATGGAACCAAGGGGAAGGCCCGACCAGGACTCAAACCCAGAACGGAACTAGGGGCTAGGCCCGACCAGGACTCAAACCCAGAATGGAACTAGGGGCTAGGCCCGACCAGGACTCAAACCCAGAATGGAACTAGGGGGAAGGCCCGACCAGGACTCAAACCCAGAATGGAACCAGGGGGAAGGCCCGACCAGGACTCAAACCCAGAATGGAACCAGGGGGAAGGCCCGACCAGGACTCAAACCCAGAATGGAACCAAGGGGTAGGCCCGACCAGTACTCAAACCCAGAATGGAACCAAGGGGAAGGCCCGACCAGAACTCAAACTCAGAATGGAACTAGGGGGTAGGCCCGACCAGGACTCAAACCCAGAATGGAACCAGGGGCTAGGCACGACCAGGACTCAAACCCAGAATGGAACTAGGGGGAAGGCCCGACCAGGACTCAAACCCAGAATGGAACTAGGGGCTAGGCCCGACCAGGACTCAAACCCAGAATGGAACTAGGGGCTAGGCCCGACCAGGACTCAAACCCAGAATGGAACTAGGGGGATGGCCCGACCAGGACTCAAACCCAGAATGGAACTAGGGGGATGGCCCAACCAGGACTCAAACCCAGAATGGAACAAAGGGGTAGGCCCGACCAGGACTCAACCCCAGAATGGAACTAGGGGGTAGGCCCGACCAGGACTGAAACTCAGAATGGAACTAGGGGCTAGGCCCGACCAGGACTCAAACCCAGAATGGAACTAGGGGGTAGGCCCGACCAGGACTCAAACCCAGAATGGAACTAGGGGCTAGGCCCGACCAGGACTCAAACCCAGAATGGAACTAGGGGCTAGGCCCGACCAGGACTCAAACCCAGAATGGAACCAGGGGGATGGCCCGACCAGGACTCAAACCCAGAATGGAACCAAGGGGTAGGCCCGACCAGGACTCAACCCCAGAATGGAACTAGGGGGTAGGCCCGACCAGGACTGAAACCCAGAATGGAACCAGGGGGAAGGCCCGACCAGGACTCAAACACAGAATGGAACTAGGGGGTAGGCACCACCAGGACTCAAACCCAGAATGGAACCAGGGGGAAGGCCCGACCAGGACTAAAACACACAATGGAACTAGGGGGTAGGCCCCACCAGGACTCAAACCCAGAATGGAACCAGGGGGAAGGCCCGACCAGGACTCAAACCCAGAATGGAACTAGGGGCTAGGCCCGACCAGTACTCAAACCCAGAATGGAACTAGGGGCTAGGCCCGACCAGGACTCAAACCCAGAATGGAACTAGGGGGTAGGCCCGACCAGGACTCAAACCCAGAATGGAACTAGGGGCTAGGCCCGACCAGGAATCAAACCCAGAATGGAACTAGGGGCTAGGCCCGACCAGGACTCAAACCCAGAATGGAACTAGGGGGAAGGCCCGACCAGGACTCAAACCCAGAATGGAACTAGGGGGAAGGCCCGACCAGGACTCAAACCCAGAATGGAACTAGGGGCTAGGCCCGACCAGGACTCAAACCCAGAATGGAACTAGGGGGAAGGCCCGACCAGGACTCAAACCCAGAATGGAACCAAGGGGTAGGCCCGACCAGTACTCAAACCCAGAATGGAACCAAGGGGAAGGCCCGACCAGGACTCAAACCCAGAATGGAACTAGGGGGTAGGCCCGACCAGGACTCAAACCCAGAATGGAACTAGGGGCTAGGCCCGACCAGGACTCAAACCCAGAATGGAACTAGGGGCTAGGCCCGGCCAGGACTCAAACCCAGAATGGAACTAGGGGGAAGGCCCGACCAGGACTAAAACCCAGAATGGAACTAGGGGGAAGGCCCGACCAGAAATCAAACCCAGAATGGAACTAGGGGGAAGGCCCGACCAGGACTCAAACCCAGAATGGAACCAGGGGGAAGGCCCGACCAGGACTCAAACCCAGAATGGAACTAGGGGGAAGGCCCGACCAGGACTCAAACCCAGAATGGAACCAGGGGGAAGGCCCGACCAGGACTCAAACCCAGAATGGAACTAGGGGGTAGGCACCACCAGGACTCAAACCCAGAATGGAACCAGGGGGAAGGCCCGACCAGGACTCAAACCCAGAATGGAACCAAGGGGTAGGCCCGACCAGGACTCAAACCCAGAATGGAACCAAGGGGAAGGCCCGACCAGGACTCAAACCCAGAATGGAACTAGGGGCTAGGCCCGACCAGGACTCAAACCCAGAATGGAACTAGGGGCTAGGCCCGACCAGTACTCAAACCCAGAATGGAACTTGGGGCTAGGCCCGACCAGGACTCAAACCCAGAATGGAACTAGGGGGAAGGCCCGACCAGGACTCAAACCCAGAATGGAACCAGGGGGAAGGCCCGACCAGGACTCAAACCCAGAATGGAACCAGGGGGAAGGCCCGACCAGGACTCAAACCCAGAATGGAACCAAGGGGTAGGCCCGACCAGTACTCAAACCCATAATGGAACCATGGGGAAGGCCCGACCAGAACTCAAACTCAGAATGGAACTAGGGGGTAGGCCCGACCAGGACTCAAACCCAGAATGGAACCAGGGGCTAGGCCCGACCAGGACTCAAACCCAGAATGGAACCAGGGAGTATGCCCGACCAGGACTCAAACCCAGAATGGAACCAGGGAGTAGGCCCGACCAGGACTCAAACCAAGAATGGAACTAGGGGGATGGCCCGACCAGGACTCAAACCCAGAATGGAACTAGGGGGAAGGCCCGACCAGGACTCAACCCCAGAATGGAACCAAGGGGTAGGCCCGACCAGGACTCAACCCCAGAATGGAACTAGGGGGTAGGCCCAACCAGGACTCAAACCCAGAATGGAACTAGGGGCTAGGCCCGACCAGGACTCAAACCCAGAATGGAACTAGGGGCTAGGCCCGACCAGGACTCAAACCCAGAATGGAACTAGGGGGAAGGCCTGACCAGGACTAAAACCCAGAATGGAACTAGGGGGAAGCCCCGACCAGGACTCAAACCCAGAATGGAACCAAGGGGTAGGCCCGACCAGGACTCAAACCCAGAATGGAACTAGGGGGAAGGCCCGACCAGGACTCAAACCCAGAATGGAACTAGGGGCTAGGCCCGACCAGGACTCAAACCCAGAATGGAACTAGGGGGTAGGCCCGACCAGGACTCAAACCCAGAATGGAACTAGGGGGAAGGCCCGACCAGGACTCAAACCCAGAATGGAACTAGGGGGATGGCCCGACCAGGACTCAAACCCAGAATGGAACTAGGGGGATGGCCCGACCAGGACTCAAACCCAGAATGGAACCAAGGGGTAGGCCCGACCAGGACTCAACCCCAGAATGGAACTAGGGGGTAGGCCCGACCAGGACTGAAACCCAGAATGGAACTAGGGGCTAGGCCCGACCAGGACTCAAACCCAGAATGGAACTAGGGGCTAGGCCCGACCAGGACTCAAACCCAGAATGGAACTAGGGGGTAGGCCCGACCAGGACTCAAACCCAGAATGGAACTAGGGGCTAGGCCCGACCAGGACTCAAACCCAGAATGGAACCAGGGGGAAGGCCCGACCAGGACTCAAACCCAGAATGGAACTAGGGGGAAGACCGGACCAGGACTCAAACCCAGAATGGAACCAGGGGGAAGGCCCGACCAGGACTCAAACCCAGAATGGAACTAGGGGGAAGGCCCGACCAGGACTCAAACCCAGAATGGAACCAGGGGGAAGGCCCGACCAGGACTCAAACCCAGAATGGAACCAGGGGGAAGGCCCGACCAGGACTCAAACCCAGAATGGAACCAAGGGGTAGGCCCGACCAGGACTCAAACCCAGAATGGAACCAAGGGGAAGGCCCGACCAGGACTCAAACCCAGAATGGAACCAAGGGGAAGGCCCGACCAGGACTCAAACCCAGAATGGAACTAGGGGCTAGGCCCGACCAGGACTCAAACCAAGAATGGAACTAGGGGGAAGGCCCGACCAGGACTCAAACACAGAATGGAACTAGGGGGTAGGCACCACCAGGACTCAAACCCAGAATGGAACCAGGGGGAAGGCCCGACCAGGACAAAAACACAGAATGGAACTAGGGGGTAGGCCCCACCAGGACTCAAACCCAGAATGGAACCAGGGGGAAGGCCCGACCAGGACTCAAACCCAGAATGGAACCAAGGGGTAGGCCCGACCAGGACTCAAACCCAGAATGGAACCAAGGGGAAGGCCCGACCAGGACTCAAACCCAGAATGGAACTAGGTTGCTAGGCCCGACCAGGACTCAAACCCAGAATGGAACTAGGGGCTAGGCCCGACCAGGACTCAAACCCAGAATGGAACTAGGGGGTAGGCCCGACCAGGACTCAAACCCAGAATGGAACTAGGGGCTAGGCCCGACCAGGAATCAAACCCAGAATGGAACTAGGGGCTAGGCCCGACCAGGACTCAAACCCAGAATGGAACTAGGGGGAAGGCCCGACCAGGACTCAAACCCAGAATGGAACTAGGGGGAAGGCCCGACCAGGACTCAAACCCAGAATGGAACTAGGGGCTAGGCCCGACCAGGACTCAAACCCAGAATGGAACTAGGGGGAAGGCCCGACCAGGACTCAAACCCAGAATGGAACCAAGGGGTAGGCCCGACCAGTACTCAAACCCAGAATGGAACCAAGGGGAAGGCCCGACCAGGACTCAAACCCAGAATGGAACTAGGGGGTAGGCCCGACCAGGACTCAAACCCAGAATGGAACCAAGGGGAAGGCCCGACCAGGACTCAAACCCAGAATGGAACTAGGGGCTAGGCCCGACCAGGACTCAAACCCAGAATGGAACTAGGGGCTAGGCCCGACCAGTACTCAAACCCAGAATGGAACTAGGGGCTAGGCCCGACCAGGACTCAAACCCAGAATGGAACTAGGGGGTAGGCCCGACCAGGACTCAAACCCAGAATGGAACTAGGGGCTAGGCCCGACCAGGAATCAAACCCAGAATGGAACTAGGGGCTAGGCCCGACCAGGACTCAAACCCAGAATGGAACTAGGGGGAAGGCCCGACCAGGACTCAAACCCAGAATGGAACTAGGGGGAAGGCCCGACCAGGACTCAAACCCAGAATGGAACTAGGGGCTAGGCCCGACCAGGACTCAAACCCAGAATGGAACTAGGGGGAAGGCCCGACCAGGACTCAAACCCAGAATGGAACCAAGGGGTAGGCCCGACCAGTACTCAAACCCAGAATGGAACCAAGGGGAAGGCCCGACCAGGACTCAAACCCAGAATGGAACTAGGGGGTAGGCCCGACCAGGACTCAAACCCAGAATGGAACTAGGGGCTAGGCCCGACCAGGACTCAAACCCAGAATGGAACTAGGGGCTAGGCCCGGCCAGGACTCAAACCCAGAATGGAACTAGGGGGAAGGCCCGACCAGGACTAAAACCCAGAATGGAACTAGGGGGAAGGCCCGACCAGAACTCAAACCCAGAATGGAACTAGGGGGAAGGCCCGACCAGGACTCAAACCCAGAATGGAACCAGGGGGAAGGCCCGACCAGGACTCAAACCCAGAATGGAACTAGGGGGAAGGCCCGACCAGGACTCAAACCCAGAATGGAACCAGGGGGAAGGCCCGACCAGGACTCAAACACAGAATGGAACTAGGGGGTAGGCACCACCAGGACTCAAACCCAGAATGGAACCAGGGGGAAGGCCCGACCAGGACTCAAACCCAGAATGGAACCAAGGGGTAGGCCCGACCAGGACTCAAACCCAGAATGGAACCAAGGGGAAGGCCCGACCAGGACTCAAACCCAGAATGGAACTAGGGGCTAGGCCCGACCAGGACTCAAACCCAGAATGGAACTAGGGGCTAGGCCCGACCAGTACTCAAACCCAGAATGGAACTTGGGGCTAGGCCCGACCAGGACTCAAACCCAGAATGGAACTAGGGGGAAGGCCCGACCAGGACTCAAACCCAGAATGGAACCAGGGGGAAGGCCCGACCAGGACTCAAACCCAGAATGGAACCAGGGGGAAGGCCCGACCAGGACTCAAACCCAGAATGGAACCAAGGGGTAGGCCCGACCAGTACTCAAACCCATAATGGAACCATGGGGAAGGCCCGACCAGAACTCAAACTCAGAATGGAACTAGGGGGTAGGCCCGACCAGGACTCAAACCCAGAATGGAACCAGGGGCTAGGCCCGACCAGGACTCAAACCCAGAATGGAACCAGGGAGTATGCCCGACCAGGACTCAAACCCAGAATGGAACCAGGGAGTAGGCCCGACCAGGACTCAAACCAAGAATGGAACTAGGGGGATGGCCCGACCAGGACTCAAACCCAGAATGGAACTAGGGGGAAGGCCCGACCAGGACTCAACCCCAGAATGGAACCAAGGGGTAGGCCCGACCAGGACTCAACCCCAGAATGGAACTAGGGGGTAGGCCCAACCAGGACTCAAACCCAGAATGGAACTAGGGGCTAGGCCCGACCAGGACTCAAACCCAGAATGGAACTAGGGGCTAGGCCCGACCAGGACTCAAACCCAGAATGGAACTAGGGGGAAGGCCTGACCAGGACTAAAACCCAGAATGGAACTAGGGGGAAGCCCCGACCAGGACTCAAACCCAGAATGGAACCAAGGGGTAGGCCCGACCAGGACTCAAACCCAGAATGGAACTAGGGGGAAGGCCCGACCAGGACTCAAACCCAGAATGGAACTAGGGGCTAGGCCCGACCAGGACTCAAACCCAGAATGGAACTAGGGGGTAGGCCCGACCAGGACTCAAACCCAGAATGGAACTAGGGGGAAGGCCCGACCAGGACTCAAACCCAGAATGGAACTAGGGGGATGGCCCGACCAGGACTCAAACCCAGAATGGAACTAGGGGGATGGCCCGACCAGGACTCAAACCCAGAATGGAACCAAGGGGTAGGCCCGACCAGGACTCAACCCCAGAATGGAACTAGGGGGTAGGCCCGACCAGGACTGAAACCCAGAATGGAACTAGGGGCTAGGCCCGACCAGGACTCAAACCCAGAATGGAACTAGGGGCTAGGCCCGACCAGGACTCAAACCCAGAATGGAACTAGGGGGTAGGCCCGACCAGGACTCAAACCCAGAATGGAACTAGGGGCTAGGCCCGACCAGGACTCAAACCCAGAATGGAACCAGGGGGAAGGCCCGACCAGGACTCAAACCCAGAATGGAACTAGGGGGAAGACCGGACCAGGACTCAAACCCAGAATGGAACCAGGGGGAAGGCCCGACCAGGACTCAAACCCAGAATGGAACTAGGGGGAAGGCCCGACCAGGACTCAAACCCAGAATGGAACCAGGGGGAAGGCCCGACCAGGACTCAAACCCAGAATGGAACCAGGGGGAAGGCCCGACCAGGACTCAAACCCAGAATGGAACCAAGGGGTAGGCCCGACCAGGACTCAAACCCAGAATGGAACCAAGGGGAAGGCCCGACCAGGACTCAAACCCAGAATGGAACCAAGGGGAAGGCCCGACCAGGACTCAAACCCAGAATGGAACTAGGGGCTAGGCCCGACCAGGACTCAAACCAAGAATGGAACTAGGGGGAAGGCCCGACCAGGACTCAAACACAGAATGGAACTAGGGGGTAGGCACCACCAGGACTCAAACCCAGAATGGAACCAGGGGGAAGGCCCGACCAGGACAAAAACACAGAATGGAACTAGGGGGTAGGCCCCACCAGGACTCAAACCCAGAATGGAACCAGGGGGAAGGCCCGACCAGGACTCAAACCCAGAATGGAACCAAGGGGTAGGCCCGACCAGGACTCAAACCCAGAATGGAACCAAGGGGAAGGCCCGACCAGGACTCAAACCCAGAATGGAACTAGGTTGCTAGGCCCGACCAGGACTCAAACCCAGAATGGAACTAGGGGCTAGGCCCGACCAGGACTCAAACCCAGAATGGAACTAGGGGGTAGGCCCGACCAGGACTCAAACCCAGAATGGAACTAGGGGCTAGGCCCGACCAGGAATCAAACCCAGAATGGAACTAGGGGCTAGGCCCGACCAGGACTCAAACCCAGAATGGAACTAGGGGGAAGGCCCGACCAGGACTCAAACCCAGAATGGAACTAGGGGGAAGGCCCGACCAGGACTCAAACCCAGAATGGAACTAGGGGCTAGGCCCGACCAGGACTCAAACCCAGAATGGAACTAGGGGGAAGGCCCGACCAGGACTCAAACCCAGAATGGAACCAAGGGGTAGGCCCGACCAGTACTCAAACCCAGAATGGAACCAAGGGGAAGGCCCGACCAGGACTCAAACCCAGAATGGAACTAGGGGGTAGGCCCGACCAGGACTCAAACCCAGAATGGAACTAGGGGCTAGGCCCAACCAGGACTCAAACCCAGAATGGAACTAGGGGCTAGGCCCGGCCAGGACTCAAACCCAGAATGGAACTAGGGGGAAGGCCCGACCAGGACTAAAACCCAGAATGGAACTAGGGGGAAGGCCCGACCAGAACTCAAACCCAGAATGGAACTAGGGGGAAGGCCCGACCAGGACTCAAACCCAGAATGGAACCAGGGGGAAGGCCCGACCAGGACTCAAACCCAGAATGGAACCAGGGGGAAGGCCCGACCAGGACTCAAACCCAGAATGGAACTAGGGGGAAGGCCCGACCAGGACTCAAACCCAGAATGGAACCAGGGGGAAGGCCCGACCAGGACTCAAACACAGAATGGAACTAGGGGGTAGGCACCACCAGGACTCAAACCCAGAATGGAACCAGGGGGAAGGCCCGACCAGGACTCAAACCCAGAATGGAACCAAGGGGTAGGCCCGACCAGGACTCAAACCCAGAATGGAACCAAGGGGTAGGCCCGACCAGTACTCAAACCCAGAATGGAACCAAGGGGAAGGCCCGACCAGAACTCAAACTCAGAATGGAACTAGGGGGTAGGCCCGACCAGGACTCAAACCCAGAATGGAACCAGGGGCTAGGCCCGACCAGGACTCAAACCCAGAATGGAACCAGGGAGTATGCCCGACCAGGACTCAAACCCAGAATGGAACCAGGGAGTAGGCCCGACCAGGACTCAAACCAAGAATGGAACTAGGGGGATGGCCCGACCAGGACTCAAACCCAGAATGGAACTAGGGGGATGGCCCGACCAGGACTCAAACCCAGAATGGAACCAAGGGGTAGGCCCGACCAAGACTCAACCCCAGAATGGAACTAGGGGGTAGGCCCAACCAGGACTCAAACCCAGAATGGAACTAGGGGCTAGGCCCGACCAGGACTCAAACCCAGAATGGAACTAGGGGCTAGGCCCGACCAGGACTCAAACCCAGAATGGAACTAGGGGGAAGGCCTGACCAGGACTAAAACACAGAATGGAACTAGGGGGAAGCCCCGACCAGGACTCAAACCCAGAATGGAACCAAGGGGTAGGCCCGACCAGGACTCAAACCCAGAATGGAACTAGGGGGAAGGCCCGACCAGGACTCAAACCCAGAATGGAACTAGGGGCTAGGCCCGACCAGGACTCAAACCCAGAATGGAACTAGGGGCTAGGCCCGACCAGGACTCAAACCCAGAATGGAACTAGGGGGATGGCCCGACCAGGACTCAAACCCAGAATGGAACTAGGGGGATGGCCCGACCAGGACTCAAACCCAGAATGGAACCAAGGGGTAGGCCCGACCAGGACTCAACCCCAGAATGGAACTAGGGGGTAGGCCCGACCAGGACTGAAACCCAGAATGGAACTAGGGGCTAGGCCCGACCAGGACTCAAACCCAGAATGGAACTAGGGGGTAGGCCCGACCAGGACTCAAACACAGAATGGAACTAGGGGGTAGGCACCACCAGGACTCAAACCCAGAATGGAACCAGGGGGAAGGCCCGACCAGGACTCAAACCCAGAATGGAACTAGGGGCTAGGCCCGACCAGGACTCAAACCAAGAATGGAACTAGGGGGAAGGCCCGACCAGGACTCAAACACAGAATGGAACTAGGGGGTAGGCACCACCAGGACTCAAACCCAGAATGGAACCAGGGGGAAGGCCCGACCAGGACTAAAACACAGAATGGAACTAGGGGGTAGGCCCCACCAGGACTCAAACCCAGAATGGAACCAGGGGGAAGGCCCGACCAGGACTCAAACCCAGAATGGAACCAAGGGGTAGGCCCGACCAGGACTCAAACCCAGAATGGAACCAAGGGGAAGGCCCGACCAGGACTCAAACCCAGAATGGAACTAGGTTGCTAGGCCCGACCAGGACTCAAACCCAGAATGGAACTAGGGGCTAGGCCCGACCAGGACTCAAACCCAGAATGGAACTAGGGGGTAGGCCCGACCAGGACTCAAACCCAGAATGGAACTAGGGGCTAGGCCCGACCAGGAATCAAACCCAGAATGGAACTAGGGGCTAGGCCCGACCAGGACTCAAACCCAGAATGGAACTAGGGGGAAGGCCCGACCAGGACTCAAACCCAGAATGGAACTAGGGGGAAGGCCCGACCAGGACTCAAACCCAGAATGGAACTAGGGGCTAGGCCCGACCAGGACTCAAACCCAGAATGGAACTAGGGGGAAGGCCCGACCAGGACTCAAACCCAGAATGGAACCAAGGGGTAGGCCCGACCAGTACTCAAACCCAGAATGGAACCAAGGGGAAGGCCCGACCAGGACTCAAACCCAGAATGGAACTAGGGGGTAGGCCCGACCAGGACTCAAACCCAGAATGGAACTAGGGGCTAGGCCCAACCAGGACTCAAACCCAGAATGGAACTAGGGGCTAGGCCCGGCCAGGACTCAAACCCAGAATGGAACTAGGGGGAAGGCCCGACCAGGACTAAAACCCAGAATGGAACTAGGGGGAAGGCCCGACCAGAACTCAAACCCAGAATGGAACTAGGGGGAAGGCCCGACCAGGACTCAAACCCAGAATGGAACCAGGGGGAAGGCCCGACCAGGACTCAAACCCAGAATGGAACCAGGGGGAAGGCCCGACCAGGACTCAAACCCAGAATGGAACTAGGGGGAAGGCCCGACCAGGACTCAAACCCAGAATGGAACCAGGGGGAAGGCCCGACCAGGACTCAAACACAGAATGGAACTAGGGGGTAGGCACCACCAGGACTCAAACCCAGAATGGAACCAGGGGGAAGGCCCGACCAGGACTCAAACCCAGAATGGAACCAAGGGGTAGGCCCGACCAGGACTCAAACCCAGAATGGAACCAAGGGGTAGGCCCGACCAGTACTCAAACCCAGAATGGAACCAAGGGGAAGGCCCGACCAGAACTCAAACTCAGAATGGAATTAGGGGGTAGGCCCGACCAGGACTCAAACCCAGAATGGAACCAGGGGCTAGGCCCGACCAGGACTCAAACCCAGAATGGAACCAGGGAGTATGCCCGACCAGGACTCAAACCCAGAATGGAACCAGGGAGTAGGCCCGACCAGGACTCAAACCAAGAATGGAACTAGGGGGATGGCCCGACCAGGACTCAAACCCAGAATGGAACTAGGGGGATGGCCCGACCAGGACTCAAACCCAGAATGGAACCAAGGGGTAGGCCCGACCAAGACTCAACCCCAGAATGGAACTAGGGGGTAGGCCCAACCAGGACTCAAACCCAGAATGGAACTAGGGGCTAGGCCCGACCAGGACTCAAACCCAGAATGGAACTAGGGGCTAGGCCCGACCAGGACTCAAACCCAGAATGGAACTAGGGGGAAGGCCTGACCAGGACTAAAACACAGAATGGAACTAGGGGGAAGCCCCGACCAGGACTCAAACCCAGAATGGAACCAAGGGGTAGGCCCGACCAGGACTCAAACCCAGAATGGAACTAGGGGGAAGGCCCGACCAGGACTCAAACCCAGAATGGAACTAGGGGCTAGGCCCGACCAGGACTCAAACCCAGAATGGAACTAGGGGCTAGGCCCGACCAGGACTCAAACCCAGAATGGAACTAGGGGGATGGCCCGACCAGGACTCAAACCCAGAATGGAACTAGGGGGATGGCCCGACCAGGACTCAAACCCAGAATGGAACCAAGGGGTAGGCCCGACCAGGACTCAACCCCAGAATGGAACTAGGGGGTAGGCCCGACCAGGACTGAAACCCAGAATGGAACTAGGGGCTAGGCCCGACCAGGACTCAAACCCAGAATGGAACTAGGGGGTAGGCCCGACCAGGACTCAAACCCAGAATGGAACTAGGGGCTAGGCCCGACCAGGACTCAAACCCAGAATGGAACTAGGGGCTAGGCCCGACCAGGACTCAAACCCAGAATGGAACCAGGGGGAAGGCCCGACCAGGACTCAAACCCAGAATGGAACTAGGGGGAAGACCGGACCAGGACTCAAACCCAGAATGGAACCAGGGGGAAGGCCCGACCAGGACTCAAACACAGAATGGAACTAGGGGGAAGGCCCGACCAGGACTCAAACCCAGAATGGAACCAGGGGGAAGGCCCGACCAGGACTCAAACCCAGAATGGAACCAGGGGGAAGGCCCGACCAGGACTCAAACCCAGAATGGAACCAAGGGGTAGGCCCGACCAGGACTCAAACCCAGAATGGAACCAAGGGGAAGGCCCGACCAGGACTCAAACCCAAAATGGAACCAAGGGGAAGGCCCGACCAGGACTCAAACCCAGAATGGAACTAGGGGCTAGGCCCGACCAGGACTCAAACCCAGAATGGAACAAGGGGGAAGGCCCGACCAGGACTCAAACCCAGAATGGAACTAGGGGGTAGGCACCACCAGGACTCAAACCCAGAATGGAACCAGGGGGAAGGCCCGACCAGGACTCAAACCCAGAATGGAACCAAGGGGTAGGCCCGACCAGGACTCAAACCCAGAATGGAACCAAGGGGAAGGCCCGACCAGGACTCAAACCCAGAATGGAACTAGGGGCTAGGCCCGACCAGGACTCAAACCCAGAATGGAACTAGGGGCTAGGCCCGACCAGGACTCAAACCCAGAATGGAACTAGGGGGAAGGCCCGACCAGGACTCAAACCCAGAATGGAACCAGGGGGAAGGCCCGACCAGGACTCAAACCCAGAATGGAACCAGGGGGAAGGCCCGACCAGGACTCAAACCCAGAATGGAACCAAGGGGTAGGCCCGACCAGTACTCAAACCCAGAATGGAACCAAGGGGAAGGCCCGACCAGAACTCAAACTCAGAATGGAACTAGGGGGTAGGCCCGACCAGGACTCAAACCCAGAATGGAACCAAGGGGTAGGCCCGACCAGGACTCAAACCCAGAATGGAACTAGGGGGAAGGCCCGACCAGGACTCAAACCCAGAATGGAACTAGGGGCTAGGCCCGACCAGGACTCAAACCCAGAATGGAACTAGGGGCTAGGCCCGACCAGGACTCAAACCCAGAATGGAACTAGGGGGATGGCCCGACCAGGACTCAAACCCAGAATGGAACTAGGGGGATGGCCCGACCAGGACTCAAACCCAGAATGGAACCAAGGGGTAGGCCCGACCAGGACTCAACCCCAGAATGGAACTAGGGGGTAGGCCCGACCAGGACTGAAACCCAGAATGGAACTAGGGGCTAGGCCCGACCAGGACTCAAACCCAGAATGGAACTAGGGGGTAGGCCCGACCAGGACTCAAACCCAGAATGGAACTAGGGGCTAGGCCCGACCAGGACTCAAACCCAGAATGGAACTAGGGGCTAGGCCCGACCAGGACTCAAACCCAGAATGGAACCAGGGGGAAGGCCCGACCAGGACTCAAACCCAGAATGGAACTAGGGGGAAGACCGGACCAGGACTCAAACCCAGAATGGAACCAGGGGGAAGGCCCGACCAGGACTCAAACACAGAATGGAACTAGGGGGAAGGCCCGACCAGGACTCAAACCCAGAATGGAACCAGGGGGAAGGCCCGACCAGGACTCAAACCCAGAATGGAACCAGGGGGAAGGCCCGACCAGGACTCAAACCCAGAATGGAACCAAGGGGTAGGCCCGACCAGGACTCAAACCCAGAATGGAACCAAGGGGAAGGCCCGACCAGGACTCAAACCCAGAATGGAACCAAGGGGAAGGCCCGACCAGGACTCAAACCCAGAATGGAACTAGGGGCTAGGCCCGACCAGGACTCAAACCCAGAATGGAACAAGGGGGAAGGCCCGACCAGGACTCAAACCCAGAATGGAACTAGGGGGTAGGCACCACCAGGACTCAAACCCAGAATGGAACCAGGGGGAAGGCCCGACCAGGACTCAAACCCAGAATGGAACCAAGGGGTAGGCCCGACCAGGACTCAAACCCAGAATGGAACCAAGGGGAAGGCCCGACCAGGACTCAAACCCAGAATGGAACTAGGGGCTAGGCCCGACCAGGACTCAAACCCAGAATGGAACTAGGGGCTAGGCCCGACCAGGACTCAAACCCAGAATGGAACTAGGGGGAAGGCCCGACCAGGACTCAAACCCAGAATGGAACCAGGGGGAAGGCCCGACCAGGACTCAAACCCAGAATGGAACCAAGGGGTAGGCCCGACCAGTACTCAAACCCAGAATGGAACCAAGGGGAAGGCCCGACCAGAACTCAAACTCAGAATGGAACTAGGGGGTAGGCCCGACCAGGACTCAAACCCAGAATGGAACCAGGGGCTAGGCCCGACCAGGACTCAAACCCAGAATGGAACCAGGGAGTATGCCCGACCAGGACTCAAACCCAGAATGGAACCAGGGAGTAGGCCCGACCAGGACTCAAACCAAGAATGGAACTAGGGGGATGGCCCGACCAGGACTCAAACCCAGAATGGAACTAGGGGGATGGCCCGACCAGGACTCAAACCCAGAATGGAACCAAGGGGTAGGCCCGACCAAGACTCAACCCCAGAATGGAACTAGGGGGTAGGCCCAACCAGGACTCAAACCCAGAATGGAACTAGGGGCTAGGCCCGACCAGGACTCAAACCCAGAATGGAACTAGGGGCTAGGCCCGACCAGGACTCAAACCCAGAATGGAACTAGGGGGAAGGCCTGACCAGGACTAAAACCCAGAATGGAACTAGGGGGATGCCCCGACCAGGACTCAAACCCAGAATGGAACCAAGGGGTAGGCCCGACCAGGACTCAAACCCAGAATGGAACTAGGGGGAAGGCCCGACCAGGACTCAAACCCAGAATGGAACTAGGGGCTAGGCCCGACCAGGACTCAAACCCAGAATGGAACTAGGGGCTAGGCCCGACCAGGACTCAAACCCAGAATGGAACTAGGGGGATGGCCCGACCAGGACTCAAACCCAGAATGGAACTAGGGGGATGGCCCGACCAGGACTCAAACCCAGAATGGAACCAAGGGGTAGGCCCGACCAGGACTCAACCCCAGAATGGAACTAGGGGGTAGGCCCGACCAGGACTGAAACCCAGAATGGAACTAGGGGCTAGGCCCGACCAGGACTCAAACCCAGAATGGAACTAGGGGCTAGGCCCGACCAGGACTCAAACCCAGAATGGAACTAGGGGGTAGGCCCGACCAGGACTCAAACCCAGAATGGAACTAGGGGCTAGGCCCGACCAGGACTCAAACCCAGAATGGAACTAGGGGCTAGGCCCGACCAGGACTCAAACCCAGAATGGAACCAGGGGGAAGGCCCGACCAGGACTCAAACCCAGAATGGAACTAGGGGGAAGACCGGACCAGGACTCAAACCCAGAATGGAACCAGGGGGAAGGCCCGACCAGGACTCAAACCCAGAATGGAACTAGGGGGAAGGCCCGACCAGGACTCAAACCCAGAATGGAACCAGGGGGAAGGCCCGACCAGGACTCAAACCCAGAATGGAACCAGGGGGAAGGCCCGACCAGGACTCAAACCCAGAATGGAACCAAGGGGTAGGCCCGACCAGGACTCAAACCCAGAATGGAACCAAGGGGAAGGCCCGACCAGGACTCAAACCCAGAATGGAACTAGGGGGTAGGCCCGACCAGGACTCAAACCCAGAATGGAACTAGGGGCTAGGCCCGACCAGGAATCAAACCCAGAATGGAACTAGGGGCTAGGCCCAACCAGGACTCAAACCCAGAATGGAACTAGGGGGAAGGCCCGACCAGGACTCAAACCCAGAATGGAACTAGGGGGAAGGCCCGACCAGGACTCAAACCCAGAATGGAACTAGGGGCTAGGCCCGACCAGGACTCAAACCCAGAATGGAACTAGGGGGAAGGCCCGACCAGGACTCAAACCCAGAATGGAACCAAGGGGTAGGCCCGACCAGTACTCAAACCCAGAATGGAACCAAGGGGAAGGCCCGACCAGGACTCAAACCCAGAATGGAACTAGGGGGTAGGCCCGACCAGGACTCAAACGCAGAATGGAACTAGGGGCTAGGCCCGACCAGGACTCAAACCCAGAATGGAACTAGGGGCTAGGCCCGGCCAGGACTCAAACCCAGAATGGAACTAGGGGGAAGGCCCGACCAGGACCAAAACCCAGAATGGAACTAGGGGGAAGGCCCGACCAGGACTCAAACCCAGAATGGAACCAAGGGGTAGGCCCAACCAGGACTCAAACCCAGAATGGAACTAGGGGGAAGGCCCGACCAGGACTCAAACCCAGAATGGAACCAAGGGGTAGGCCCGACCAGGACTCAAACCCAGAATGGAACCAGGGAGTAGGCGCGACCAGGACTCAAACCCAGAATGGAACTAGGGGTAGGCCCGACCAAGACTCAAACCCAGAATGGAACTAGGGGTAGGCCCGACCAAGACTCAAACCCAGAATGGAACCAAGGGGAAGGCCCGACCAGGACTCAAACCCAGAATGGAACTAGGGGGTAGGCCCGACCAGGACTCAAACCCAGAATGGAACTAGGGGGTAGGCCCGACCAGGACTCAAACCCAGAATGGAACTAGGGGCTAGGCCCGACCAGGACTCAAACCCAGAATGGAACTAGGGGCTAGGCCCGATCAGAACTCAAACCCAGAATGGAACTAGGGGGAAGGCCCGACCAGGACTCAAACCCAGAATGGAACTAGGGGGAAGGCCCGACCAGGACTCAAACCCAGAATGGAACTAGGGGGTAGGACCGACCAGGACTCAAACCCAGAATGGAACCAGGGGGAAGGCCCAACCAGGACTCAAACCCAGAATGGAACTAGGGGGAAGGCCCGACCAGGACTCAAACCCAGAATGGAACCAGGGGGAAGGCCCGACCAGGACTCAAACACAGAATGGAACTAGGGGGTAGGCACCACCAGGACTCAAACCCAGAATGGAACCAGGGGGAAGGCCCGACCAGGGCTAAAACACAGAATGGAACTAGGGGGTAGGCCCCACCAGGACTCAAACCCAGAATGGAACCAGGGGGAAGGCCCGACCAGGACTCAAACCCAGAATGGAACCAAGGGGTAGGCCCGACCAGGACTCAAACCCAGAATGGAACCAAGGGGAAGGCCCGACCAGGACTCAAACCCAGAATGGAACTAGGGGGTAGGCCCGACCAGGACTCAAACCCAGAATGGAACTAGGGGGAAGGCCCGACCAGGACTCAAACCCAGAATGGAACTAGGGGCTAGGCCTGACCAGGACTCAAACCCAGAATGGAACTAGGGGGTAGGCCCGACCAGGACTCAAACCCAGAATGGAACTAGGGGGTAGGCCCGACCAGGACTCAAACCCAGAATGGAACTAGGGGCTAGGCCCGACCAGGACTCAAACACAGAATGGAACTAGGGGGAAGGCCCGACCAGGACTCAAACCCAGAATGGAACTAGGGGCTAGGCCTGACCAGGACTCAAACCCAGAATGGAACTAGGGGGTAGGCCCGACCAGGACTCAAACCCAGAATGGAACTAGGGGCTAGGCCCGACCAGGACTCAAACCCAGAATGGAACTAGGGGCTAGGCCCGACCAGGACTCAAACCCAGAATGGAACCAGGGGGAAGGCCCGACCAGGACTCAAACCCAGAATGGAACTAGGGGGAAGACCGGACCAGGACTCAAACCCAGAATGGAACCAGGGGGAAGGCCCGACCAGGACTCAAACCCAGAATGGAACTAGGAGGAAGGCCCGACCAGGACTCAAACCCAGAATGGAACCAGGGGGAAGGCCCGACCAGGACTCAAACCCAGAATGGAACCAGGGGGAAGGCCCGACCAGGACTCAAACCCAGAATGGAACCAAGGGGTAGGCCCGACCAGGACTCAAACCCAGAATGGAACCAAGGGGAAGGCCCGACCAGGACTCAAACCCAGAATGGAACTAGGGGGTAGGCCCGACCAGGACTCAAACCCAAAATGGAACTAGGGGCTAGGCCCGACCAGGAATCAAACCCAGAATGGAACTAGGGGCTAGGCCCAACCAGGACTCAAACCCAGAATGGAACTAGGGGGAAGGCCCGACCAGGACTCAAACCCAGAATGGAACTAGGGGGAAGGCCCGACCAGGACTCAAACCCAGAATGGAACTAGGGGCTAGGCCCGACCAGGACTCAAACCCAGAATGGAACTAGGGGGAAGGCCCGACCAGGACTCAAACCCAGAATGGAACCAAGGGGTAGGCCCGACCAGTACTCAAACCCAGAATGGAACCAAGGGGAAGGCCCGACCAGGACTCAAACCCAGAATGGAACTAGGGGGTAGGCCCGACCAGGACTCAAACGCAGAATGGAACTAGGGGCTAGGCCCGACCAGGACTCAAACCCAGAATGGAACTAGGGGCTAGGCCCGGCCAGGACTCAAACCCAGAATGGAACTAGGGGGAAGGCCCGACCAGGACCAAAACCCAGAATGGAACTAGGGGGAAGGCCCGACCAGGACTCAAACCCAGAATGGAACCAAGGGGTAGGCCCAACCAGGACTCAAACCCAGAATGGAACTAGGGGGAAGGCCCGACCAGGACTCAAACCCAGAATGGAACCAAGGGGTAGGCCCGACCAGGACTCAAACCCAGAATGGGACCAGGGAGTAGGCGCGACCAGGACTCAAACCCAGAATGGAACTAGGGGTAGGCCCGACCAAGACTCAAACCCAGAATGGAACTAGGGGTAGGCCCGACCAAGACTCAAACCCAGAATGGAACCAAGGGGAAGGCCCGACCAGGACTCAAACCCAGAATGGAACTAGGGGATAGGCCCGACCAGGACTCAAACCCAGAATGGAACTAGGGGGTAGGCCCGACCAGGACTCAAACCCAGAATGGAACTAGGGGCTAGGCCCGACCAGGACTCAAACCCAGAATGGAACTAGGGGCTAGGCCCGACCAGAACTCAAACCCAGAATGGAACTAGGGGGAAGGCCCGACCAGGACTCAAACCCAGAATGGAACTAGGGGGAAGGCCCGACCAGGACTCAAACCCAGAATGGAACTAGGGGGTAGGACCGACCAGGACTCAAACCCAGAATGGAACCAGCGGGAAGGCCCAACCAGGACTCAAACCCAGAATGGAACTAGGGGGAAGGCCCGACCAGGACTCAAACCCAGAATGGAACCAGGGGGAAGGCCCGACCAGGACTCAAACACAGAATGGAACTAGGGGGTAGGCACCACCAGGACTCAAACCCAGAATGGAACCAGGGGGAAGGCCCGACCAGGGCTAAAACACAGAATGGAACTAGGGGGTAGGCCCCACCAGGACTCAAACCCAGAATGGAACCAGGGGGAAGGCCCGACCAGGACTCAAACCCAGAATGGAACCAAGGGGTAGGCCCGACCAGGACTCAAACCCAGAATGGAACCAAGGGGAAGACCCGACCAGGACTCAAACCCAGAATGGAACCAGGGGGAAGGCCGACCAGGACTCAAACCCAGAATGGAACCAAGGGGTAGGCCCGACCAGTACTCAAACCCAGAATGGAACCAAGGGGAAGGCCCGACCAGAACTCAAACCCAGAATGGAACTAGGGGGTAGGCCCGACCAGGACTCAAACCCAGAATGGAACCAGGGGCTAGGCCTGACCAGGACTCAAACCCAGAATGGAACCAGGGAGTATGCCCGACCAGGACTCAAACCCAGAATGGAACCAAGGGGAAGGCCCGACCAGAACTCAAACCCAGAATGGAACTAGGGGGTAGGCCCGACCAGGACTCAAACCCAGAATGGAACCAGGGGCTAGGCCCGACCAGGACTCAAACCCAGAATGGAACCAGGGAGTATGCCCGACCAGGACTCAAACCCAGAATGGAACCAGGGAGTAGGCCCGACCAGGACTCAAACCAAGAATGGAACTAGGGGGATGGCCCGACCAGGACTCAAACCCAGAATGGAACTAGGGGGATGGCCCGACCAGGACTCAAACCCAGAATGGAACCAAGGGGTAAGCCCGACCAGGACTCAACCCCAGAATGGAACTAGGGGGTAGGCCCGACCAGGACTCAAACCCAGAATGGAACTAGGGGCTAGGCCCGACCAGGACTCAAACCCAGAATGGAACTAGGGGCTAGGCCCGACCAGGACTCAAACCCAGAATGGAACCAGGGGGAAGGCCCGACCAGGACTCAAACCCAGAATGGAACTAGGGGGAAGGCCCGACCAGGACTCAAACCCAGAATGGAACTAGGGGCTAGGCCCGACCAGGACTCAAACACAGAATGGAACTAGGGGGTAGGCCCGACCAGGACTCAAACCCAGAATGGAACCAGGGAGTAGGCCCGACCAGGACTCAAACCCAGAATGGAACTAGGGGGATGGCCCGACCAGGACTCAAACCCAGAATGGAACCAAGGGGTAGGCCCGACCAGGACTCAACCCCAGAATGGAACTAGGGGGTAGGCCCGACCAGGACTCAAACCCAGAATGGAACTAGGGGCTAGGCCCGACCAGGACTCAAACCCAGAATGGAACTAGGGGCTAGGCCCGACCAGGACTCAAACCCAGAATGGAACCAAGGGGAAGGCCCGACCAGGACTCAAACCCAGAATGGAACTAGGGAGTAGGCCCGACCAGGACTCAAACCCAGAATGGAACCAGGGAGTAGGGCCGACCAGGACTCAAACCGAGAATGGAACCAGGGAGTAGTCCCGACCAGGACTCAAACCAAGAATGGAACTAGGGGGATGGCCCGACCAGGACTCAAACCCAGAATGGAACTAGGGGGTAGGCCCGACCAGGACTCAAACCCAGAATGGAACCAAGGGGTAGGCCCGACCAGGACTCAAACCCAGAATGGAACCAAGGGGAAGGCCCGACCAGGACTCAAACCCAGAATGGAACTAGGGGGTAGGCCCGACCAGGACTCAAACCCAGAATGGAACTAGGGGCTAGGCCCGACCAGGAATCAAACCCAGAATGGAACTAGGGGCTAGGCCCGACCAGGACTCAAACCCAGAATGGAACTAGGGGGAAGGCCCGACCAGGACTCAAACCCAGAATGGAACTAGGGGGAAGGCCCGACCAGGACTCAAACTCAGAATGGAACCAGGGGGAAGGCCCGACCAGGACTCAAACTCAGAATGGAACCAGGGGGAAGCCCCGACCAGGACTCAAACCCAGAATGGAACCAAGGGGTAGGCCCGACCAGTACTCTAACCCAGAATGGAACCAAGGGGAAGGCCCGACCAGGACTCAAACCCAGAATGGAACTAGGGGGTAGGCCCGACCAGGACTCAAACCCAGAATGGAACTAGGGGCTAGAAACGACCAGGACTCAAACCCAGAATGGAACTAGGGGCTAGGCCCGACCAGGACTCAAACCCAGAATGGAACTAGGGGGAAGGCCCGACCAGGACTCAAACCCAGAATGGAACCAGGGAGTAGGCCCGACCAGGACTCAAACCCAGAATGGAACTAGGGGTAGGCCCGACCAAGACTCAAACCCAGAATGGAAACAAGGGGTAGGCCCGACCAGGACTCAAACCCAGAATGGAACTAGGGAGTAGGCCCGACCAGGACTCAAACCCAGAATGGAACCAGGGAGTAGGCCCGACCAGGACTCAAACCCAGAATGGAACCAGGGGGAAGGCCCGACCAGGACTCAACCCCAGAATGGAACCAGGGGGAAGGCCCGACCAGGACTCAAACCCAGAATGGAACTAGGGGGTAGGCCCGACCAGGACTCAAACCCAGAATGGAACTAGGGGGATGGCCCGACCAGGACTCAAACCCAGAATGGAACTAGGGGGTAGGCCCGACCAGGACTCAAACCCAGAATGGAACCAAGGGGTAGGCCCGACCAGGACTCAAACCCAGAATGGAACCAAGGGGAAGGCCCGACCAGGACTCAAACCCAGAATGGAACTAGGGGGTAGGCCCGACCAGGACTCAAACCCAGAATGGAACTAGGGGCTAGGCCCGACCAGGAATCAAACCCAGAATGGAACTAGGGGCTAGGCCCGACCAGGACTCAAACCCAGAATGGAACTAGGGGGAAGGCCCGACCAGGACTCAAACCCAGAATGGAACTAGGGGGAAGGCCCGACCAGGACTCAAACTCAGAATGGAACCAGGGGGAAGCCCCGACCAGGACTCAAACCCAGAATGGAACCAAGGGGTAGGCCCAACCAGTACTCAAACCCAGAATGGAACCAAGGGGAAGGCCCGACCAGGACTCAAACCCAGAATGGAACTAGGGGGTAGGCCCGACCAGGACTCAAACCCAGAATGGAACTAGGGGCTAGAAACGACCAGGACTCAAACCCAGAATGGAACTAGGGGCTAGGCCCGACCAGGACTCAAACCCAGAATGGAACTAGGGGGAAGGCCCGACCAGGACTCAAACCCAGAATGGAACCAGGGAGTAGGCCCGACCAGGACTCAAACCCAGAATGGAACTAGGGGTAGGCCCGACCAAGACTCAAACCCAGAATGGAAACAAGGGGTAGGCCCGACCAGGACTCAAACCCAGAATGGAACTAGGGAGTAGGCCCGACCAGGACTCAAACCCAGAATGGAACCAGGGAGTAGGCCCGACCAGGACTCAAACCCAGAATGGAACCAGGGGGAAGGCCCGACCAGGACTCAACCCCAGAATGGAACCAGGGGGAAGGCCCGACCAGGACTCAAACCCAGAATGGAACTAGGGGCTAGGCCCGACCAGGACTCAAACCCAGAATGGAACTAGGGGGAAGGCCCGACCAGGACTCAAACCCAGAATGGAACTAGGGGGTAGGCCCGACCAGGACTCAAACCCAGAATGGAACTAGGGGCTAGGCCCGACCAGGACTCAAACCCAGAATGGAACTAGGGGGAAGGCCCGACCAGGACTCAAACCGAGAATGGAACTAGGGGGTAGGACCGACCAGGACTCAAACCCAGAATGGAACCAGGGGGAAGGCCCGACCAGGACTCAAACCCAGAATGGAACTAGGGGGAAGGCCCGACCAGGACTCAAACCCAGAATGGAACCAGGGGGAAGGCCCGACCAGGACTCAAACCCAGAATGGAACCAAGGGGTAGGCCCGACCAGGACTCAAACCCAGAATGGAACCAAGGGGAAGGCCCGACCAGGACTCAAACCCAGAATGGAACCAGGGGGAAGGCCCGACCAGGACTCAAACCCAGAATGGAACCAAGGGGTAGGCCCGACCAGGACTCAAACCCAGAATGGAACCAAGGGGAAGGCCCGACCAGGACTCAAACCCAGAATGGAACTAGGGGGTAGGCCCGACCAGGACTCAAAGCCAGAATGGAACTAGGGGCTAGGCCCGACCAGGACTCAAACACAGAATAGAACTAGGGGGAAGGCCCGACCAGGACTCAAACCCAGAATGGAACTAGGGGGTAGGCCCGACCAGGACTCAAACCCAGAATGGAACTAGGGGCTAGGCCCTACCAGGACTCAAACCCAGAATGGAACTAGGGGCTAGGCCCGACCAGGACTCAAACCCAGAATGGAACAAAGGGGGTAGGACCGACCAGGACTCAAACCCAGAATGGAACCAGGGGGAAGGCCCGACCAGGACTCAAACCCAGAATGGAACTAGGGGGAAGGCCCGACCAGGACTCAAACCCAGAATGGAACCAGGGGGAAGGCCCGACCAGGACTCAAACCCAGAATGGAACTAGGGGCTAGGCCCGACCAGGACTCAAACCCAAAATGGAACTAGGGGGAAGGCCCGACCAGGACTCAAACCCAGAATGGAACTAGGGGGAAGGCCCGACCAGGACTCAAACCCAGAATGGAACTAGGGGGTAGGACCGACCAGGACTCAAACCCAGAATGGAACCAGGGGGAAGGCCCGACCAGGACTCAAACCCAGAATGGAACTAGGGGCTAGGTCGGACCAGGACTCAAACCCAGAATGGAACTAGGGGGAAGGCCCGACCAGGACTCAAACCCAGAATGGAACTAGGGGGAAGGCCCGACCAGGACTCAAACCCAGAATGGAACTAGGGGGAAGGCCCGACCAGGACTCAAACCCAGAATGGAACTAGGGGGTAGGACCGACCAGGACTCAAACCCAGAATGGAACCAGGGGGAAGGCCCGACCAGGACTCAAACCCAGAATGGAATCAGGGGGAAGGCCCGACCAGGACTCAAACCCAGAATGGAACTAGGGGCTAGGCCCGACCAGGACTCAAACCCAGAATGGAACTAGGGGCTAGGCCCGACCAGGACTCAAACCCAGAATGGAACTAGGGGGAAGGCCCGACCAGGACTCAAACCCAGAATGGAACTAGGGGGTAGGACCGACCAGGACTCAAACCCAGAATGGAACCAGGGGGAAGGCCCGACCAGGACTCAAACCCAGAATGGAACTAGGGGGAAGGCCCGACCAGGACTCAGACCCAGAATGGAACCAGGGGGAAGGCCCGACCAGGACTCAAACCCAGAATGGAACCAAGGGGTAGGCCCGACCAGGACTCAAACCCAGAATGGAACCAAGGGGAAGGCCCGACCAGGACTCAAACCCAGAATGGAACTAGGGGGTAGGCCCGACCAGGACTCAAACCCAGAATGGAACTAGGGGCTAGGCCCGACCAGGACTCAAACACAGAATGGAACTAGGGGGAAGGCCCGACCAGGACTCAAACCCAGAATGGAACTAGGGGGTAGGCCCGACCAGGACTCAAACCCAGAATGGAACTAGGGGGAAGGCCCGACCAGGACTCAAACCCAGAATGGAACTAGGGGGTAGGACCGACCAGGACTCAAACCCAGAATGGAACCAGGGGGAAGGCCCGACCAGGACTCAAACCCAGAATGGAACTAGGGGGAAGGCCCGACCAGGACTCAAACCCAGAATGGAACCAGGGGGAAGGCCCGACCAGGACTCAAACCCAGAATGGAACCAAGGGGTAGGCCCGACCAGGACTCAAACCCAGAATGGAACCAAGGGGTAGGCCCGACCAGGACTCAAACCCAGAATGGAACCAAGGGGAAGGCCCGACCAGGACTCAAACCCAGAATGGAACTAGGGGCTAGGCCCGACCAGGACTCAAACCCAGAATGGAACTAGGGGCTAGGCCCGACCAGGACTCAAACACAGAATGGAACTAGGGGGAAGGCCCGACCAGGACTCAAACCCAGAATGGAACTAGGGGGTAGGCCCGACCAGGACTCAAACCCAGAATGGAACTAGGGGCTAGGCCCGACCAGGACTCAAACCCAGAATGGAACTAGGGGCTAGGTCCGACCAGGACTCAAACCCAAAATGGAACTAGGGGGAAGGCCCGACCAGGACTCAAACCCAGTATGGAACTAGGGGGAAGGCCCGACCAGGACTCAAACCCAGAATGGAACTAGGGGGTAGGACCGACCAGGACTCAAACCCAGAATGGAACCAGGGGCTAGGCCCGACCAGGACTCAAAACCAGAATGGAACTAGGGGCTAGGCCCGACCAGGACTCAAACCCAGAATGGAACTAGGGGCTAGGCCCGACCAGGACTCAAACCCAGAATGGAACTAGGGGGAAGGCCCGACCAGGACTCAAACCCAGAATGGAACTAGGGGGAAGGCCCGACCAGGACTCAAACCCAGAATGGAACTAGGGGGTAGGCCCGACCAGGACTCAAACCCAGAATGGAACCAGGGGGAAGGCCCGACCAGGACTCAAACCCAGAATGGAACTAGGGGCTAGGCCCGACCAGGACTCAAACCCAGAATGGAACTAGGGGCTAGGCCCGACCAGGACTCAAACCCAGAATGGAACTAGGGGGAAGGCCCGACCAGGACTCAAACCCAGAATGGAACCAGGGGGAAGGCCCGACCAGGACTCAAACCCAGAATGGAACTAGGGGGAAGGCCCGACCAGGACTCAAACCCAGAATGGAACTAGGGGGAAGGCCCGACCAGGACTCAAACCCAGAATGGAACTAGGGGGTAGGACCGAACAGGACTCAAACCCAGAATGGAACCAGGGGGAAGGCCCGACCAGGACTCAAACCCAGAATGGAACTAGGGGCTAGGCCCGACCAGGACTCAAACCCAGAATGGAACTAGGGGCTAGGCCCGACCAGGACTCAAACCCAGAATGGAACTAGGGGGAAGGCCCGACCAGGACTCAAACCCAGAATGGAACTAGGGGGTAGGACCGACCAGGACTCAAACCCAGAATGGAACCAGGGGGAAGGCCCGACCAGGACTCAAACCCAGAATGGAACTAGGGGGAAGGCCCGACCAGGACTCAAACCCAGAATGGAACCAGGGGGAAGGCCCGACCAGGACTCAAACCCAGAATGGAACCAAGGGGTAGGCCCGACCAGGACTCAAACCCAGAATGGAACCAAGGGGAAGGCCCGACCAGGACTCAAACACAGAATGGAACTAGGGGGAAGGCCCGACCAGGACTCAAACCCAGAATGGAACTAGGGGGTAGGCCCGACAAGGACTCAAACCCAGAATGGAACTAGGGGCTAGGCCCGACCAGTACTCAAACCCAGAATGGAACTAGGGGCTAGGCCCGACCAGGACTCAAACCCAAAATGGAACTAGGGGGAAGGCCCGACCAGGACTCAAACCCAGTATGGAACTAGGGGGAAGGCCCGACCAAGACTCAAACCCAGAATGGAACTAGGGGGTAGGACCGACCAGGACTCAAACCCAGAATGGAACCAGGGGGTAGGCCCGACCAGGACTCAAACCCAGAATGGAACTAGGGGCTAGGCCCGACCAGGACTCAAACCCAGAATGGAACTAGGGGCTAGGCCCGACCAGGACTCAAACCCAGAATGGAACTAGGGGGAAGGCCCGACCAGGACTCAAACCCAGAATGGAACTAGGGGCAAGGCCCGACCAGGACTCAAACCCAGTATGGAACTAGGGGGAAGGCCCGACCAGGACTCAAACCCAGAATGGAACTAGGGGGTAGGCCCGACCAGGACTCAAACCCAGAATGGAACTAGGGGCTAGGCCCGACCAGGACTCAAACCCAGAATGGAACTAGGGGGAAGGCCCGACCAGGACTCAAACCCAGAATGGAACTAGGGGGTAGGACCGACCAGGACTCAAACCCAGAATGGAACCAGGGGGAAGGCCCGACCAGGACTCAAACCCAGAATGGAACTAGGGGGAAGGCCCGACCAGGACTCAAACCCAGAATGGAACCAGGGGGAAGGCCCGACCAGGACTCAAACCCAGAATGGAACCAAGGGGTAGGCCCGACAAGGACTCAAACCCAGAATGGAACCAAGGGGAAGGCCCGACCAGGACTCAAACCCAGAATGGAACTAGGGGGTAGGCCCGACCAGGACTCAAACACAGAATGGAACTAGGGGGAAGGCCCGACCAGGACTCAAACCCAGAATGGAACTAGGGGGTAGGACCGACCAGGACTCAAACCCAGAATGGAACTAGGGGCTAGGCCCGACCAGGACTCAAACCCAGAATGGAACTAGGGGGAAGGCCCGACCAGGACTCAAACCCAGAATGGAACTAGGGGGTAGGACCGACCAGGACTCAAACCCAGAATGGAACCAGGGGGAAGGCCCGACCAGGACTCAAACCCAGAATGGAACTAGGGGGAAGGCCCGACCAGGACTCAAACCCAGAATGGAACCAGGGGGAAGGCCCGACCAGGACTCAAACTCAGAATGGAACCAAGGGGTAGGCCCGACCAGGACTCAAACCCAGAATGGAACCAAGGGGAAGGCCCGACCAGGACTCAAACCCAGAATGGAACTAGGGGGTAGGCCCGACCAGGACTCAAACCCAGAATGGAACTAGGGGCTAGGCCCGACCAGGACTCAAACACAGAATGGAACTAGGGGGAAGGCCCGACCAGGACTCAAACACAGAATGGAACTAGGGGGTAGGCCCGACCAGGACTCAAACCCAGAATGGAACTAGGGGCTAGGCCCGACCAGGACTCAAACCCAGAATGGAACTAGGGGCTAGGCCCGACCAGGACTCAAACCCAAAATGGAACTAGGGGGAAGGCCCGACCAGGACTCAAACCCAGTATGGAACTAGGGGGAAGGCCCGACCAGGACTCAAACCCAGAATGGAACTAGGGGGTAGGACCGACCAGGACTCAAACCCAGAATGGAACCAAGGGGAAGGCCCGACCAGGACTCAAACCCAGAATGGAACCAAGGGGTAGGCCCGACCAGGACTCAAACCCAGAATGGAACCAAGGGGTAGGCCCGACCAGGATTCAAACCCAGGTCCAGAGACTGTCAACCCAACACCTTAAACGTTACACCAAGAGAGACAAACCCCTTGAGGAGGAGGTCACTAGTTGTGGGTTAATGTCACTCATTCTAATCTGGACAACTCACTGTTCACGTCATAGAAAATGCCCCCTACATTAACACTGTCAGTACTGTTGATGTCCCCGTACCTTCTACATTAACCCTGTCAGTACTGTTGATGTCCCTGTACCTTCTACATTAACCCTGTCAGTACTGTTGATGTCTATGTACCTTCTACATTAACCCTGTCAGTACTGTTGATGTCTATGTACCTTCTACATTAACCCGGTCAGTACTGTTGATGTCCCTGTACCTTCTACATTAACCATGTCAGTACTGTTGATGTCCCTGTACCTTCTACATTAACCCTGTCAGTACTGTTGATGTCTATGTACCTTCTACATTAACCCTGTCAGTACTGTTGATGTCTATGTACCTTCTACATTAACCCTGTCAGTACTGTTGATGTCCCTGTACCTTCTACATTAACCCTGTCAGTACTGTTGATGTCCCTGTACCTTCTACATTAACCCTGTCAGTACTGTTGATATCTATGTACCTTCTACATTAACCCGGTCAGTACTGTTGATGTCTATGTACCTTCTACATTAACCCGGTCAGTACTGTTGATATCTATGTACCTACTAGTATCCCTGTTAGTTAGGTTAGTCCCTACTAGTATCCATGCTAGCTAGGTTAGCCCCTACTGGTATCCATGCTAGCTAGGTTAGCCCCTACTGGTATCCATGCTGGCTAGGTTAGCCCCTACTAGTATCCATGCTAGCTAGGTTAGCCCCTACTGGTATCCATGCTGGCTAGGTTAGCCCCTACTGGTATCCATGCTAGCTAGGTTAGCCCCTACTGGTATCCATGCTAGCTAGGTTAGCCCCTACTGGTATCCATGCTAGCTAGGTTAGCCCCTACTAGTATCCATGCTAGCTAGGTTAGCCCCTACTAGTAGCCCCTACTAGTATCCCTGTTAGTTAGGTTAGTCCCTACTAGTATCCCTGCTAGCCCCTACTAGTATCCCTGTTAGTTAGGTTAGTCCCTACTAGTATCACTGTTAGTTAGGTTAGCCCCTACCGGTATTATAATAAATAACCTTTTTTGGCCTATACCTGCTGTTCGTGTCCCCTCATTGCCACAGGTTATGAGCCGGCCTGTGACATAGGTTAGCCCCTACTAGTATCCATGCTAGCTAGGTTAGCCCCTACTGGTATCCATGCTAGCTAGGTTAGCCCCTACTAGTATCCATGCTAGCTAGGTTAGCCCCTACTGGTATCCATGCTAGCTAGGTTAGCCTCTACTGGTATCCATGCTAGGTTAGCCTCTACTGGTATCCATGCTAGCTAGGTTAGCCCCTACTGGTACCCATGCTAGCTAGGTTAGCCCCTACTGGTACCCATGCTAGCTAGGTTAGCCCCTACTGGTACCCATGCTAGCTAGGTTAGCCCCTACTGGTATCCATGCTAGCTAGTACCTTTGATATCTCTGTGTATCTTCTTCTCTGAGTGGAGGTATTCCAGACCCTTCAGAATCTCTCTGAGGATGGTGGCGATCTGAGTCTCATCCAGCAACCCCGGCTCCAACTGGAAAAACCACACAACCGCCTCTGTTAGCTAGGACAACTCACACAACCGCGCCAGTTAGCTAGCACAACTCACACAACCGCCCCTGTTAGCTAGCACAACTCACACAACCTCCCCTGTTAGCTAGGACAACTCACACAACCTCCCCTGTTAGCTAGCACGACTTACACAACTCACACAACCTCCCTTGTTAGCTAGGACAACTCACACAACCTCCCCTGTTAGCTAGCACAACTTACACAACCTCCCCTGTTTGCTAGCACAACTTACACAACCTCCCCTGTTAGCTAGCACAACTCACACAACCTCCCCTGTTAGCTAGCACAACTCACACAACCTCCCCTGTTAGCTAGCACAACTCACACAGCCTCCCCTGTTAGCTAGCACAACTTACACAACCACCCCTGTTAGCTAGCACAACTCATACAACCTCCCCTGTTAGCTAGCACAACTCACACAACCTCCCCTGTTAGCTAGCACAACTCACACAACCTCCCCTGTTAGCTAGCACAACTCACACAACCTCCCCTGTTAGCTAGCACAACTTACACAACCACCCCTGATAGCTAGCACAACTCACACAACCTCCCTTGTTAGCTAGCACAACTCACACAATCACCCCTGTTAGCTAGCACAACTTACACAACCTCCCCTGTTAGCTAGCACAACTCACACATCTCACACAACCACCCCTGTTAGCTAGCACAACTCACACAACCTCCCCTGTTAGCTAGCACAACTCACACAACCTCCCCTGTTAGCTAGCACAACTCACACAGCCTCCCCTGTTAGCTAGCACAACTTACACAACCACCCCTGTTAGCTAGCACAACTCACACAACCTCCCCTGTTAGCTAGCACAACTCACACAACCTCCCCTGTTAGCTAGCACAACTCACACAACCTCCCCTGTTAGCTAGCACAACTTACACAACCACCCGTTAGCTAGCACAACTTACACAATCACCCCTGTTAGCTAGCACAACTCACACAATCACCCCTGTTAGCTAGGACAACTCACACAACCTCCCCTGTTAGCTAGCACAACTTACACAACCTCCCCTGTTTGCTAGCACAACTTACACAACCACCCCTGTTAGCTAGCACAACTCACACAACCTCCCCTGTTAGCTAGCACAACTCACACAACCTCCCCTGTTAGCTAGCACAACTCACACAACTCACACAGCCTCCCCTGTTAGCTAGCACAACTCACACAACCTCCCCTGTTAGCTAGCACAACTTACACAATCACCCCTGTTAGCTAGGACAACTCACACAACCTCCCCTGTTAGCTAGGACAACTCACACAACCTCCCCTGTTAGCTAGCACAACTCACACAACCTCCCCTGTTAGCTAGCACAACTCACACAACCTCCCCTGTTAGCTAGCACAACTCACACAATCTCCCCTGTTAGCTCGCACAACTCACACATCTCACACAACCTCCCCTGTTAGCTAGCACAACTCTCACAATCACCCCTGTTAGCTAGGACAACTCACACAACCACCCCTGTTAGCTAGGACAACTCACACAATCACCCCTGTTAGCTAGGACAACTCACACAATCACCCCTGTTAGCTAGGACAATTTACACAACCTCCCCTGTTAGCTAGGACAATTTACACAACCTCCCCTGTTTGCTAGGACAACTTACACAACCGCCCCTGTTTGCTAGCAAAACTCACACAACCGTTAGCTAACACAACGTCCACATATCGTCTGACTACTGGTAACATCACTCACCAGATCTAATGCCGAGCCTCCCCCTAGATACTCCATAATGATCCACAGCTTGGCCTCCTGAAGCAGACAAGAGAAGCCAGTTACAGAGGCCCTGTTAGGACAGGGGCTGGTTCCTCCAAATCTGTAGCAATAAGTGCTGATGCCCTGAGAAGCTCTGTCTGGTGGGAGTCAGGAGTCTTTTATCCTGGTTCCATTTGGGATTAAATAGAGAGAAGTGGGAAGTGAGATTAAAATGATGTTAAATCCCTTCCTACTAACATGACGATGGTCCTAAATATCAGCCTGTGGGCCAGATGTCTGCAGGGGAGTAGCACTTTCCCTTCGGTTCTTCTATCTAGTGGCTCTAACTGTTAAGTATCTAGGCCAGAAAAGAGGACACTTCGCTGAAGTATAGTATGTTTAGAGAACAACCTGGAAAAGCCTTCAACAGGGGGGTTTATGGGACAGCAGGGGGGGTTTATGGGACAGCAGGGGGGGTTTATGGGACAGCAGGGGGGTTTATGGGACAGCAGGGGGGTTTATGGGACAGCAGGGGGGTTTATGGGACAGCAGGGGAGTTTATGGGACACCAGGGGGGTTTATGGGACACAAGGGGGTTTATGGGACAACAGGGGGGTTTATGAGACAGTGGTTCAGTGGGACAGCAGGGGGGTTTATGGGACAGTGGTTCAGTGGGAAAACAGGGGGGTTTATGAGACAGTGGTATAGAGGTATAGTGGGACAACAGGGGGGTTTATGGGACACCAGGGGGGTTTATGGGACACCAGGGGGGTTTATGGGACAACAGGGGGGTTTATGGGACAGTGGTTCAGTGGGACAGCAGGCGGGTTTCTGGGACAGTGGTTCAGTGGGACAACAGGGGGGTTTATGGGACAGTGGTATAGAGGTACAGTGGGACAACAGGGGGGTTTATGGGACAGTGGTATAGAGGTACAGTGGGACAACAGAGGGGTTTATGGGACAGTGGTTCAGTGGGACAACAGGGGGGTTTATGGGACAGTGGTTCAGTGGGACAACAGGGGGGTTTATGGGACAGTGGTGCTCACTTTGAGATAGGAGACATAGTACTTGGCGATGAAGGGGTTGTCACACTGACCTCTCCTGCTCCATAACCTTTAACCCTGACCCCTAACCCTATGACCTACCTTCAGGTATGATCCATAGTACTTGGTGATGAAGGGGCTGTCACACTGACTCAACACAGTGATCTCCTGCTGAATATCCTCCATCTCATCCTCAGCCTCCTCCAGGTCAATGATCTTAATGGCCACCACCTTCTGAGTCCTGTTGTCTATTCCTTTAAACACCTCACCAAACGAGCCTTTACCGATCCTCTCCAACTTAGTGAACAGCTCCTCTGGGTCTGCCTTCAGGTTCTACAGGAGGAGAAGGGAGAGAGGGAGGGGGGAGGGGGAGGAGAGATGGAGGTAGGGGGGAGGAGGGAGAGAGGGAGGAGAAGGGAGGGGGAGAGGGAGGGGGAGGAGGGTAATGTTATCCTCTGTTTTCCATTGCTTTAGCGTAGCTCAGAGGATCCTCTGTTTTCCATTGCTTTAGCCTAGCTCAGAGAATCCTGTTTTCCAGTGCTTTAGTCTTTAGCCTAGCTCAGAGAATCCTGTTTTCCATTGCTTTAGTCTAGCTCAGAGAATCCTCTGTTTTCCATTGCTTTAGTCTTTAGCCTAGCTCAGAGAATCCTCTGTTTTCCATTGCTTTAGCGTAGCTCAGAGGATCCTCTGTTTTCCATTGCTTTAGCCTAGCTCAGAGAATCCTGTTTTCCAGTGCTTTAGTCTTTAGCCTAGCTCAGAGAATCCTGTTTTCCATTGCTTTAGCCTAGCTCAGAGAATCCTCTGTTTTCCATTGCTTTAGTCTTTAGCCTAGCTCAGAGAATCCTCTGTTTTCCATTGCTTTAGTCTTTAGCCTAGCTTAGAGAATCCTCTGTTTTCCAGTGCTTTAGTCTTTAGCCTAGCTCAGAGAATCCTGTTTTCCATTGCTTTAGCCTAGCTCAGAGAATCCTCTGTTTTCCATTGCTTTAGCCTAGCTCAGAGAATCCTCTGTTTTCCAGTGCTTTAGTCTTTAGCCTAGCTCAGAGAATCCTGTTTTCCATTGCTTTAGTCTAGCTCAGAGAATCCTGTTTTCCATTGCTTTAGTCTTTAGCCTAGCTCAGAGAATCCTCTGTTTTCCATTGCTTTAGTCTAATCATAGCAGAAACACTCAGTTGTTGATTGAACCTCTCTCAAAATACTGCTGTTTGTGTGCTGGAACTTTGCTGGACCTAAGATCAACTGAATGACTCCAACTGTGTCCATTTGCTCATCATTGCATAATACTAGGTCAATTTGAGTAATTTAAAAAATATTATAGTCACAAAATTATGTTTGTTCCTTTTAGTCATCAGTATGGGGTAGCCCCAATGTGACTCCTAGGATAATTTAATGTTAAATATTGTACTAGCCTATTATTGGACATGCAGAATGAACTAAGGGAATTCACTGTCTCTCTCTATCGGCAGCATGCTGTGCTTATGGAGCATGTCTTTAGTATTGTTAACATCAGGTGAGGGCTAGCTTCAGTATATAACATTATGGAGCATGTCTTTAGTATTGTTAACATCAGGTGAGGGCTAGCTTCAGTATGTAACACTATGGAGCATGTCTTTAGTATTGTTAACATCAGGTGAGGGCTAGCTTCAGTATATAACACTATGGTGCATGTGTTTAGTATTGTTAACATCAGGTGACAGCAGGTGAGGGCTAGCTTCAGTATATAACACTATGGAGCATGTCTTTAGTATTGTTAACATCAGGTGAGGGCTAGCTTCAGTATATAACACTATGGTGCATGTCTTTAGTATTGTTAACATCAGGTGAGGGCTAGCTTCAGTATATAACACTATGGTGCATGTCTTTAGTATTATTAACATCAGGTGAGGGCTAGCTTCAGTATATAACACTATGGAGCATGTCTTTAGTATTGTTAACAGCAGGTGAGGGCTAGCTTCAGTATATAACACTATGGAGCATGTCTTTAGTATTGTTAACATCAGGTGAGGGCTAGCTTCAGTATATAACACTATGGAGCATGTCTTTAGTATTGTTAACATCAGGTGAGGGCTAGCTTCAGTATATAACACTATGGTACATGTGTTTAGTATTGTTAACATCAGGTGAGGGCTAGCTTCAGTATATAACACTATGGAGCATGTCTTTAGTATTGTTAACATCAGGTGAGGGCTAGCTTCAGTATATAACACTATGGAGCATGTCTTTAGTATTGTTAACATCAGGTGAGGGCTAGCTTCAGTATATAACACTATGGAGCATGTCTTTAGTATTGTTAACATCAGGTGAGGGCTAGCTTCAGTATATAACACTATGGAGCATGTCTTTAGTATTGTTAACATCAGGTGAGGGCTAGCTTCAGTATATAACACTATGGAGCATGTCTTTAGTATTGTTAACATCAGGTGAGGGCTAGCTTCAGTATATAACACTATGGTACATGTGTTTAGTATTGTTAACATCAGGTGAGGGCTAGCTTCAGTATATAACACTATGGAGCATGTCTTTAGTATTGTTAACATCAGGTGAGGGCTAGCTTCAGTATATAACACTATGGAGCATGTCTTTAGTATTGTTAACATCAGGTGAGGGCTAGCTTCAGTATATAACACTATGGAGCATGTCTTTAGTATTGTTAACATCAGGTGAGGGCTAGCTTCAGTATATAACACTATGGAGCATGTCTTTAGTATTGTTAACATCAGGTGAGGGCTAGCTTCAGTATATAACACTATGGTGCATGTGTTTAGTATTGTTAACATCAGGTGACAGCAGGTGAGGGCTAGCTTCAGTATATAACACTATGGAGCATGTCTTTAGTATTGTTAACATCAGGTGAGGGCTAGCTTCAGTATATAACACTATGGAGCATGTCTTTAGTATTGTTAACATCAGGTGAGGGCTAGCTTCAGTATATAACACTATGGAGCATGTCTTTAGTATTGTTAACATCAGGTGAGGGCTAGCTTCAGTATATAACACTATGGAGCATGTCTTTAGTATTGTTAACATCAGGTGAGGGCTAGCTTCAGTATATAACATTATGGTGCATGTCTTTAGTATTGTTAACATCAGGTGAGGGCTAGCTTCAGTATATAACACTATGGAGCATGTCTTTAGTATTGTTAACATCAGGTGAGGGCTAGCTTCAGTATATAACACTATGGAGCATGTATTTAGTATTGTTAACATCAGGTGAGGGCTAGCTTCAGTATATAACACTATGGAGCATGTCTTTAGTATTGTTAACATCAGGTGAGGGCTAGCTTCAGTATATAACACTATGGTGCATGTCTTTAGTATTGTTAACATCAGGTGAGGGCTAGCTTCAGTATATAACACTATGGAGCATGTATTTAGTATTGTTAACATCAGGTGAGGGCTAGCTTCAGTATATAACACTATGGAGCATGTCTTTAGTATTGTTAACATCAGGTGAGGGCTAGCTTCAGTATATAACATTATGGTGCATGTCTTTAGTATTGTTAACATCAGGTGAGGGCTAGCTTCAGTATAACACTATGGTGCATGTATTTAGTATTGTTAACATCAGGTGAGGGCTAGCTTCAGTATATAACACTATGGTGCATGTATTTAGTATTGTTAACATCAGGTGAGGGCTAGCTTCAGTATATAACACTATGGTGCATGTCTTTAGTATTGTTAACATCAGATGACAGCAGGTGAGTGCTAGCTTCAGTATGTAACACTTTGGTAAGGTGTACTTTAACTAGCTACTTGACATGAGGTGAAAACAGCATACCTGCATCCCTGGCAGGCTACTCTGAACCGGAGAGTGAGCCATGTCACCTGTCGACAGTCTGACCAGCTATAACAGCTAACTAGCTGGTCACTAGTTACAACCCCAGAATACACAACGCAGCAGGTCGGTCCGACGGGGGATGGCGTCGAGCGTCCTTATCGATGCATCTTGCTTCCTTGTCGATGCGTCCTTATCGATGCATCTTGCTTCCTTATCGATGCGTCCTTATCAATGCGTCTTGCGTCCTTATCGATGCGTCCGGCGTCCTTATTGATGCGTCCTGTGAATCCTTCCCCAACAAGCGCCGTACAAAGTTAAAACATGTCGACTCGGCCACGAAAACCTTGTGGTATTAGCAAGCTAGTTAGTGTCTACCCCTGACTAGCTGCACAATGACAACAAATCAACCAGGAAAACAAATAGCTGCACAATGACAACAAATCAACCAGGAAAACAAATAGCTGCACAATGACAACAAATCAACCAGGAAAACAAATAGCTGCACAGTGACAACAAATCAACCAGGAAAACAAATAACTAGCTGACAACGTTAGCTGGACCGAACTAGTGAACGGTTTCAATGTATTTTTTTTTTACCGTAAAGTTCATTCACGATCTAATATCACTGATTATCTATCGGACTACTGGCTGTCACGTCGTTATCCGACGGGTCCTTCATCCAGCAGCCAGAAAACAACATTTTTGGTCCTGCGTCTCGCAAACATAAACCCAAATTCAATAGATATGAAACGCTCCGATCTTGTAATCGTTTTGGCTAACTTAAAATCCAAAAAAGGCCATTTACACGCTGTCAACTATACATATTAGCTGTGTTTTGTTCCTAATTTTCCTCCTGTCCTATCCACCATCTTGTCAGTGCTGTCGCAACTGGCGGATCCATATCGACGCTAAGCAGAGCGTTGGACGCGCCCGACGTGGGAACGGAGCAGAGGGCTCAAACAACACCGTTCACGACATTTCCAACGAGCTATTTACTACATGTGATATCATAACATGATAAGAATCATGATATTATGTAACTGTTTGGAGAATACGTTGAAATCTAGATGAGCCGATAATGCTATTGTAGCGTTTATAAAAAGCAAACGGGTGTTTTTTACCGGATAAAAGACTAAATGTGTTCTACTGTGTTCACTTGGCCGGTTAGCTCAGTTGGTTAGAGCGTCGTGCTAATAACGCGAAGGTCGCGGGTTCGATACCCGTACTGGCCATGACCCTTTTTTTTGTGACTGTTTGAAGAGGCTGTGTTTGTATTTACTCGTCTCTCTAGATAAAGTTGGACTTCTTCTATTCTACTCCATTGGTCCCATAGGATATGGGTCTATTATAGTGGTTGACTTTGAACTGGCCCAACTATGGTCATGCTTATGGGAAGCCACTATGTGGTACTATTGCTCCTACTCTAGAGGCCTGATACAAAGGACACCAGCTGAGTTGTAGTGCAGTTACGACTGTAATAAACTCAATGGAAGTCTGCGTAACGCTGTGTTTGTTAGCCGTCAGTCAGTCGAGCCGATATGGCGACCAGGAAGAATCAGCGTTTTAGAGCCGCTTCTCCTTTCTGAAACTTTAAAATGCTTCAAGTCAGCGCAGTTGGATCGTAAAGGAACGCACCTCGGTCAACACACTGTTGGAAAATATACACGTGGACAAATCGGAAGGAAAAAGGGTAAGAAAGGAACGGGCGTCTTTTATGTCTTTTCGGTTACCTGAGCACCCTGACCGTGTCGGCTAGATGGTAGACAGCCGTACTATTTTAAATGCAAGTGGAAAACCAATGTCAATCATGTCCTGTATTTTTCATTTACCTCTAATTCCTACGGTTTGCCAGTTAATTCTCTCTC